>NC_037648.1:15613329-15710829 GCF_003254395.2 Apis mellifera
TTTATAGTTGGGGGAGGGAAACGAAATTTTGGAGAATTTTATCGTTGGACGTTTTAAAAAGGAGGAAGCGATTTTAAAGGCTGATGGCGGCTATGCCTGCCTGCTATGCGCCGTCAAATGCAAATCCGCTTCGGTGCCGCGACGTGAAAAAATGTTATACGAGTCGGGAGGACGAGTGGCGAGCGTGAACGTCTCGATATCGATTTCGTGAGCGCAAATCGATATCCGTGGCTCGGTTAACGGACACCGTGCCACGAATCCGAAGTCACGGGGTGCTTACCGACCGGGAAAGTCTTTCTTTTCATCCCAATTTCCATCGATCGAATTAATAAAAATTGAAACGAATAACATCATAATCAAATCGAACGAGGCGTCAATATTCGTCCAATCTGTAAATTTCGAAGCAGTAGAGCTTTCAAAAGAAAATCCAAGTTTCCGTTGCTCTGTGTCGAAAATCGTATCCGTGGGGAGAAGAATCGCGAGAACCGGCGTCCCCGGAAAAAGAAGCGGCACGGAAGAGAGGGGGGAGGAGGAGAGACGAAAGCACATGTTTCGAGGCACTCGCTATATTCATAGAAAAGTGGGCTGTGATGTCAATGGGCGCATTCATTCGCACCTGTAGTCTCTACCCTCGTCCATGAATAACTCCAAGGTGATTTCCCTAAGCCGCTCGAGAAAATCATCTCTTCGTTTACCTTCAGGTGCACGATCGCGTTAAAAATTCATTTTAACGCATTCGAGAGATACTTTGCCTCGATCGACCATCTTCTTAATTTCTTTTAATCCCTTTTATCGTATTAAACTAGTTTCTTATATTTATATAACGCTATATATTTTACTTTGCGTAAGGAAAAACTGGTTTCACGAACAAGCGAGAGGAGAGGGAAACGAGAATTCGAGAAACACATATACATATATATATATATATATATGTATTCGCTTGAAAAAATCCAAGGTATCCGAGTAAAATATTTCAAAGGTAAATCCGTAGGAATGTAGGTTTAAAAATAGAAGAAGTAAAGATTCCGTGATGCAACCGTGAACAGGTTGGGAAACGCTGGGATAGAGCGAGCCGCTGCATCGCTGGGTCTGGAAAACGCATTGTTTAGGCTGCGCTTACTCTAGCGGTGGGTGTGTCACGAGCGTGAAATACCGGCCAAGTGACTATCGAGGAAGAGAGGGAGACGAGAGTTCGCTTTGCCTCGACCCATCTCCGATCCGAACACTCCGCTTTCTATCAATTAATCGATACACTTTCAATGGACTATCGGATAACCGAGACGTTTCGATCAAAATTTCTAAGAAACGTTCGTTTATGAATAATATTACCGATCGCCAAACTATATATATATATATATATATCTGTTCGTATTTATCCGCTTTTTTCTTTCTAAACGCAAATTCTACGTCGACATCACGCGACTCGTTATTATCCTCGTTATAATTGCAAAATGAACGAGTAAAGATGGAGAAAAAAGAAAAAAGTTCGAGTTGTTGCCCTTTGCTGTATCTCTCGATAACGGAGATTTCTCGCACGAAACACGTATACCGCGACATCTAACAGTAACCTGCCGAGTTCTCACCGCATCGACGAGGCAACGCAGCCGCGTAGGCGCACAACGACTCGATACGAGTCGCAGGGAACTGCGACGGATTCTCGCGATTTTTTCTCGCCGATTTCTCTCTCCTCGCGAGTTAAATAATAATAAAAGAAGAGACGCAAATCGAATATCGGTGTCGTTCTTGAGATTTTGAGGTTAGGAAGGGGACGAAGGTTCGGTAGAAAGAAAAGAGACGAACGATTTTTTTGCTGTTACTCGCCTGCAAATGGGCTTGTTTCCGTCGCGTTCATCCGGTGGACCCAGGAAATTGGCGTCGTTCACCGCCGAAGACGTGGATCCCCGCGGCGACCTTGGGCCGCCCTCCACTTCTCCGATCAGGACTTCTGTCTGACCATTTTGGAAAGGGCTGCTGGCACGTCGTTCCCCGACCCTTCCGCCCTGCACCGGTGTCTGGAAGAATAAATCACCGAAAATTCACCGCGTATATATATAATTGAACGAGTCGAGGTGAAACGTTTCCCGTTCCGTCGCGACGAGACGAAGAAGCGAGTATATCACCGATTCACCAATGCTTAATTTTCAATGGTTAATGTTCGACTCTCCGCAACGTTCGACTTGGCAATTAATTATGCAAGAACGAATGGAGGATGATAAATTATAATTCCGGGAAATGTTTACCTCACGGTTAACCAATAATCGCACGGACATAAGCGTTTACATAAGCGTCGTGAAGGAGAAATCATTTTTTTTTTCCTCTCTCTCTCTCTCTCTTACCTCTATATAAAGTATAAAGATAGAAGCGTAACCACGAGAATCGCTTTCAAGGATATCGAAAACGATATAGATACTCTCTTTTTTATCTCGCGATCGACCTTCGTTCTCTCTATCTATCTATCTCTTTCTCTCGCTAGGGAAAAAATTAACCTTTTCCCCTAGACTATTTTTTCCCCCAGATTAGAAATACGGAAAGAATACTTACCAAAAGTTTCGTCTCCTCGGAAGAGCTCTGTTGTTGTTGTTGTTGTTGCTGCTGCTGTTGTTGTTGTTTCTCTGTTCTTTCCTCCTTCGCTCCTCGAATTTCCTTCGCGTCTTTCCCTAGCCCTTTAGGAATGCTACCGTTGCTGAGCTTGGTGGTGAAGACATTCGTGCTCGGCTCCCTGGAATAGAGAAAACACTGGGTTTAAATATTGCAGGAATCCACGAGACTGACTAAGGTAAGTGGAAAAAAAAAAAAAAGAAAAAAAGAACGACGCGGTATGCGCGGTTGTATATCGCGATGGGATATCAATCACGGCTATTTCTCGCGTCCGGTTCTCGCGTAATTGTACTTCCCATCGTGTGGCAACGTTTTCGCGTTTTCGCGTGATCGACGCACTTCGAAACGAAACGAGTCGAATCGAGTCGAATCGAGTCGAATGGAAACCGTTAAGCTTACCGTCCCGAATAAAGAATCGCCGTTGTTCGCGATTTCGAATCGAAAGATCGAGATTCGATTCTTAAAAAAAAAAAAAAAAAAAAAAAATGTGGACGATACGCGAAGAGAAGGCGGGTTTGGAAAAGGAAGAATAGAGCGGAATAACGATTGATAGAGGGAAATAAATAACGGAAGAGAAACGGGGAAGAACGAAATGCCACTTACTTGTCGGCAAGCGTCACGGTAATTTGGTTGCCCGTCACATTTTTGCCCGCGCTGTCCCCGCTCGTCGACGCGACTGCCTCGTTGATCTGCACACACACATACACGTACCAGATACCAAACAATCAGCTGGCTTCGCCTCTACCGGACGACCGTTCTTTCTCCCGGAAACAAAGAGATTCCGACCAACGTTTCCCGATCGATATACCCTCTTTTCTCTCTCTCTCTCTCTCTCTCCCTCTTTTTCCTTCCTTCGTTTCGAGCTGTTCTCTCGATCGACGCGAGAGAGAGACGGAGATCGAGGGAAGGAGAGACGCGAAAAATCGTGGCGATTATTTTTTTTTTTTTTTTGAACCGCAACCTGTGGAATACACTGGTTATCCAAGGCCGCGCATGATCGCGGCAACCGTTCACTCGGCTCGTTTACTTTGCATTCCGCATATTATAAGCAACCTCTCCGTGACGATTTCTCCGTTCGCGCATCCTTCGAATAATACCATTGCCCGACCGGAACGCCCGTTTCGACAGAACGCGCGGATGGAATAGGAACTAATTGCTCGAATATTTTATCTCGGCGTTGACCGTCCAATTGAACAAGCTTCGATCGTATTGTTCTCCCGTCGCCGGCGTACGTACACTTCAATGTTTCTATCGCGATTATTACGTAAAACGAGGAGGTATCTTTCGGTGAAAGGCCTGCGCACACAATCTTCCTTCGAATTGCAAAGGGCATTCCCGTATAATTGCCAACTATCCCCGCATAATTGTTCGTTTTATTCGTTACCTAGCGGAAATATTCCTATTACCTCGTTGCAAAAATTTCACTCTTCCCTTCCGTATCTTTTCTCTTTCTACTTTTTCTTCCACTATCCCCCACATTCTTTCCTTTTTCATATCTCTCTTGGAATCTCTCTTTTTCGGAATTTCTTTCCGTTGCTATTACCTCTTTCTTATTCCAAAACCTCGGTCAAAAAAAAAAAAAAAGGAAAAAAAAGAAACGTAGTTTTTTAATTAATATCGATCGTCACTCCATACTTTATCGTTCGATACTTTATTACCGACGGTACCTGCTGATGCAGAATCGCTTGGATATCCCGCGGTTGGATTCTCCAGTGAGATGCCAGCCGCTGCAATCGTTCCTTTGCACGCCTGCAACGAAAAATCCTCCGGATGAATCGCGTAAAATTAGAAGGTCGCGAAAAGTGCCAACATTCCAAACAACGAACGCGTTGCAAGAATGCGTATATATATATACATATATTTGAACGTTGTTCAACGAATTTTTGTTTCGTTAGAAATTATCGATCGCTCTTTACAAATGTGTGTAATTACCTTTCGACGGCGATGACCCAAGCTTCTCGAACCCGACCAGCGTTGAACCCGTCCAGCTCTACTGTCAACAATTTCAAAAAGCGATTAGTCGCGAGAACAATCTTTTAACATTTTAATTCTACTTCCAATTTTTTTTTATTTATTTTTCTCCTACGACATCCTCCACTTTTCTTTGGAATCAAAATCTAACTTGGCTGATCGTAACAAGTTAACGGACTCCTTCATTCCGGGGAGCGTTGTATACCATTTTCGAAGACCGCCACCTCATCGTCATCCGTCTCCTCCTCCTCGTCTATGAACTTGATGGTGGACAAGTCGAAATGCGTCGCTACGTCCTCGTCCAGATGCTCGTCGCTCGCCTCGAAGAACTCGATCGGCTTCGGCCCGCCGTCCTCGGCCACCGATTCGTCGACCACGAACTTTTGCCCATCGATCCCTCTCGAGTTGGACGAGCATCCGCACAGGAATATTCTTCGAAACAATCTCGACATTATTCTTCCCCAACTACGAATTGATTATCCTCGCTTCGAACATGATCCCTTGCTCGCACTTGCCCGATAAATAAATTTTCCCCTCGAAATCCTTCGGTCGGAGGAACGACGAGGAACGGAAAGCGGTTCTCGCGCGCGCGTGTCGCCGAAACCATAGAAAATAAACGCTCGACCGGGGCCGGGAATGGATGGCACCGCGAGCCTACGAACCAAGAGGTTTATATTTGGAACCGCGCATTGGTACGGGCCGAGAGAGCGGGCCGGTAAAAATCGACGGGAGAGGAGTAGTGTCGCGGTCGAACGTAACATCGCCCAATATTTTCCTCCTTCTCTCGCTTCGACCACTGAAAATTCCATCATCTTTTCTCTTTTTTCTAAATCTTAATCGAACTCGCCGACACAGAATTTCCATTATTTTCTCCGTTCCGCGTTTCACGAGCCAGCGAATAATGGAATCCCGGGTATTAAATTCGTCCACGATTTATACACGCGCCAAATTACGCGAGAATTTTAGCTTGGAAAAGAGTTGAGCATTCGTTAATTCGTCTTGGAAATTCACTCTCTTTTTATCCTTCTTACATATAAAAAGGAACGAAAATTGTTAAAAACGAAGAAATTATATAGGATTGTTCGTTTGTATCCTCTCCCTGAAAATTAGAAATATTTTCGTTCGAAGAGCAAACTGCCAATTTGTTTTGTTGTGTATACAGAGACGGTCGAGAGATAATCGCGAGGAAGCATTGGCGAGGAAAGGGAGAGGGGGGAGGGGTTTACGACTCGTTATCTCGAGCCGGCCAATCGGACGGCGCGATCCGCGGTTGTTGAAAATATCGTATACCGTGGCGGGAGAAAATTCGTAGCACTCCCCCGCCCTCCTTCCCCACCTCCTCCACCCTTTTTCCAGCTAGCTTTTGGCGCCAAGCCAGAACGTGCTTGAACGCCGCCACGAGTCGACGGATTCGGAGAAAGTGCGAAACTCCCCCTTTTCCTTTTCCTGTCCCGGCAGACGATTTTTCAAGGGCGAGCCGCGTCATGTTTGGATCAGACAGCGGCGACAGACGGCTTTGTGGATCGTTTTCCAACGTCGTTACGAGGACAAAAATTTTCGTTTATCGAGCCGTTTTTCTTTGTCCCCTTCCCTGAATAAACAACCGAGGTGAATCATCGCTGCCCGTGCTGCCATTTGCACACACCTGTGTCTCTGGTAGACGTGGAAATTTCTTCTTTTCGCTTCGTAGATGACAAGTTTCGAGAGAAAGAGAAGGATGGGGAAAAAAAAGGAATTGGTTGTAACACGCTTCAAAATCCCGCACGTTTGTTAAAAAGAAATTTGTAATGCGTTAAAATTTTCTCTTCGGGAGGAAGACTCTCGAAAGATAAATCTTGCGGAAAATTACGGGGAGTCACGGTCGAACGTGCGCCGATTTCGTTGAATTCGGGTCGAGCTGAAACCGGTGCCGTGACGACGACACTTTTTTAACCGTAAAATAATCGAAAGAGTTCACCGGTTTCGTGACGATTTTATTAATGCCGAGATAAATAAAATTTACACTTGTTACCGATTCATCGATTATTTCTCTCATTTATTTAAATATTTTTATTCCGGCAATTGTGTGGATAAATAAATATATTACTACTATTACTTTTTGAATTTCTGTAAATATTTAAAAAGAAAAATGCGTGGAAAGTGATAATAAAATTTAGCGCGTGTTTATCTCTGAAAAACTCGCAGCCACGTAAGCACGAACGTAGAGAGAGATGGCTCGATGCTGGCACACGCGCGTGTCTCGCGTGAATGCAGCAAATGGTGAAACGGTATACGGGAGAAGCGGTAAGGTAAGATTTCGATAATACTTGATTCGTAATATACTTGACGCACGACCAGGCGAAAACCAGTTTTCTAACTGTACACGCTTTCGCATCGTCTCGCCATCTGTCTCATATTTTGTAATTGGACGGTAGAAGTCACTCATCGTACGCGCCTAACCGTTCGCCGGTTACATCGATATTACATTTACGATTTTTAAAGAAATCGATAAACCGTTCAACCCATCTGCGTGGGTTATGAAATAAAAGTACCCAGGCTTTCCTAGAGTAACTAGATACAGTTTAACCTATCTTCGGCACGGAGCGTTCGGAAATAGGGCGTTAACTGTAGCGGAATTCTCCGAGAGGAGAAAATAATTGCCCGAGAATGCGTTTCACTAGAAATTCTTCCTACGAATCCGGAATATCGCGTGATTTTATCAAGGAGTCCGTCTATTATTACTTGACGCGAAACGTTCGAAGCCACTCTTTCGCGCGGTTACGTGAAATTCCTGAAATCGTTGCATTCCTTCCTTCGGCACCAGCGTGGAACGCGACGTGTTCCTCTTCGTCACAGGGTGAAAGTAAAATTCGATTAACGAAGACCGCTTTCAACTCCGCTACGAGGGCCAAATTCGATTCATCACCGCGATAAGATCGAACCATTAGCTTAGTGGAAAATGCGTATTCTAAATTATATCGCGCCGATATCTACTATGAAGCAATTAGAAGAACGTTCCTATTTAATTTACTGTGAATACGTTGATAATGGAAATCAATTTTCACCGTTCCACACTTTAAATTATATAAATTATTTCGAAAAAATTTAAATTCTTAAAATTCTTAATTCTATTCGTTTCTTGTTAAATCGCACAAGTGGATTAGAAACGAGTGGCGCCTGATCTTTTAAAAATATGGAAAAAGAAAAATTCGTACCACTTAGGAAGATGATCCGATAATTGAACGAACGATGGCGCTAAACCGATATGCATATATATATTTTTCGCCAATCTATTTTTTCCTTTCTCATCCCTCGCCGTCATACGTCATCACGATCGTACGTACGCATTTCATGCATGCATAATTTATGTATCTCTCGTAGTTCACGATACTGTCCGCGAGAGCTCGTGCCCCGTCTTCCACCTACGATACCTATCCTTTTCTTTTTCTACTTCCTCTCTCCAGACCGTTCGCAACGCCATCCAGTAATTGTCCCGTGCTCGCCGTGCGTGTAACTCTTCCTTGTTTTCTACGGAACTATTCACTCGAACTCGAGTGCCAATCGGTAAATGGGAAACCCTCGAATTTACAGCTCGCTACGGCTCGATTCTCCAACAATTTTCTATTTTTCCATCGTATCGTCATCGCATATATTACCACCAAAGAGAAACAAACAAATTCAGGTTAGGAAAGGTTAACGCACCGAATAACGGATGTAACCTTACCATCGTCAGCCATTCGTTTCCGTATCGAAATACCGCAATATTTCTATAATTTACCGATCGAATTCCGAAATATTTCATCTGAAAGTAATATAAAAAGATCGTCGTTTACGTTCCTATTGAATATAACGTAGATCGTTTCGACAAAAATATTGTGGTGTCTCGTAGTGAAATCAAAAGATACGAATTAAATTGACGAGATATAAATCGATTTCTTTTGAAGAAAAATTTAGAAAAAGGCAAGAGAGAAATAGGATTCGTATGTGAAAGTGTCTTGGTAGGGAAATAAAGATTTTATTCGTGGAAACGAAATCAACGAGGCAACGATTCGGGAAAAAAGTTGAAACGCACGCTAACCTGATACGCATGCTGCACCCCAACCGATTGTTGCTCTTCGTCCGCAAAACATTCCCATTATTCGCGATAGGCAAATACAAGCAATGGCGCGCGTGCGTACGTACGTGTGTATAAGTACTTTTATCGGGCTGGCAACTAGCGAGTAACATATTATACCACCAATACAATAACGTGAGCGATTTTTTCCTGTGAAACGTGCGTTAACTCTGCCGACACAGATCGCGTGGCGTTTAACTTATCGATTTCGAGAATCGAGAAATTCCGCTCTCGCGATAGAAAGCTTAATTCAAAGCATAAATACATTTCAACATAATTGTCCAATTATACATTTTTCGATCTTTTGCTGGAAATTGTTGGATCGTTAAAGATTCGCTCAATTATTGATTGTAATGAAACGTTCATAATTTTACGTGTGATATAAAATTTCAACTATCGAAAAAAATCGAAAAAAATCGAAAAAAAATCGCTCATCGATATATATCGAATAAATCTATTTTTATCGTTACCATAGCTACTTTATTAGAATCTGGAAATATAAATAACGATAAGAAAGAGGAATCGGACGACATACCTTGAATTTTTTTATTTCAAACGATACGGAATTTCGTTTCACGAACGATACACTCAACTCAAGTTAGGTTAATTCACGAAGAAATCGTGTCGCGTTGCATCCTCCTATTGCATCCGATTTTAGTTATATTTGACACCGATTGCCTATCCAATCGAGAAACTGCAACCGCGACAGATTTTTCGTATTCGTTTTCACGAATGAAAACGTAGCTGTTAACGTGTCGCATATCGATGATAAATTATTCGACCGAACGAATCGTTCATTTTTGCGAGCGATAACCGACCGACAAAAAAAAATTCATCTTTCGCGGTCGCATAAGATAGCGAGCCTGCAAAAAACGCCCAAAGAATAAACGTGATTGCGCAACAGTCGAGCGCAGAGGACGAGCGAAACATGGCTTTAAAAAGCAACGTCACCGCGAAAGGAGAGAAACAAAATGAGAGGAACAATCACCTTCTTTATCGATAGATCCGCCCGCGGTGATCGACGATTTATACGTAACCAATTAAGGATCGCACTTCGATCTCGGGCCTCGGTAAATCAAACATCCTCCGAAATCTTCGGATTATTTCGCGGACGAACCCAACTGCCATCTGGTTCTTCTACGTCTCTCGATTCCCTCGACCGGTAAGCAAGCGGGAATGCGAATCACAACACAAGGCACATACACAAAAACAAATGGAGACACGAGTGCGCGCACAGAGACACAGAGAAAAATTTGTGAACGGATAAACACCAACATCGAATTGCATTCGCACGGACGACAGATAGGTCGTAGTTTTCCGGTTTCCGCGAAAAGAACCGTGGTGTCAGAATTGCCACGATGAAATATCGCGCTGGCAAAACTGAAACGAGAGGTTAGGAGGGCGACAAGAGCACGCGGAATGCCGCGGAACCGTTGGCACGTATGCACGGTTCCGTACTAGCAAGGATCGAACGTGACAGCGGATACATTCGAAGGTTAGATTCCCTCGATTCGTGTATACTGTTTGCCTCTCTCGCCTGAGTTCCCTCTACGCTGTAACCCCCTCTATTCGTTTCCATCACACACAAGCGGCGACCTGAACGTTTACCTGGCGAACGCCGGAATCGCACGACGAAACACGAAATCGGCCGACAATTTTACCTCGTCCGAACATTCGAATTTTCGAGAGGCTACGTTTCGAAGAGGGTAATTTCGAGAATATGAAATAATTTTATTAAGAAACGAATATATAAAGATAGATGTTTTAACTTTTATTTTAAATATATGGATTTTATTATATACTTTATATTTTCTATAAAAAAAAAATCGATCGAAAATCTATCCATTTTTCAGTTACGATATATAATTAAAAATCACTTAAAACATCTTCTTTTTTATCTCTAAATCTTTTTTTCTATTAAAATAACTAATAAATATTTTTAATAAATATACTTACCCATCTTGTTTCCGCTTCTTCTCCGCACTCGCAGACATATCGTTCGAGACTCGATGCACTGCGAAAAGAAACGATTCGATTATCGATAGATTCATCGATATTCGTCTTGTCAATTTCTAACTAATATTAAATATTACGAGGAAAATGTTTAATTACAAAATTCTTTCTAAATTTGTAACAGCAAGGATAATAATAAAATCTTATTATTACAAATGAATAAAATACCTGATATATATATTGAATAACTTCGGATTGACTGGCATTTTCCAACGTGCTACCGTTAACTTGTAAAATTTCATCAGCCACTTCCAGCGTATCCGCGTTGTCGGCCGGAGAACCTAGAATTTTGAAACGTAATATTTAGCTCAAATTAATCGTTTAAATATTAATTAAATAATAACGAAGCGTGTTTCTCATATTGTATGTATATTCTTTTTCGACTTTAAGACGTACACGTGAACAAATAATACGTACAGATTACACAGAACGAACGGACAAGCCAATTCGTTTCTATGTCAATGATTACACATGATAGCATCCTCGAGAAAAAAACACGAGAAACAAAAGAGAGAAAGGGTTTCACAGTTCACGCCTACGTGCTTGACAAGCAGCTTTGTCGATGCTCATTAAAGTATATGTAGCTGGTGCTAATTAAAAAAAAAAAAAAAAAGAAAAAAAAGAAAAAGTAGAAAAAGAGCAAAAAAATGTTTTCGGATTTTTAATAAAACGAATAGCGACGAATTATGCGTTAATGACGCAATCGATGCTCACCGTACAGTTTGATCTTGTCATTGTGGTTGATCAATATGATAATATATCCTCCCAGATCGACCATTTTTGCTGACTTCGGCGATGATTGCTGGTTTATTCGATTATAAGGAGGGAGCGATGCTTCAGGCGAATCTTGACGCGATTAAAATCGAAGATAAGTGCAATCGCCTCATCATCATCGAAAAAATAATTCGCCGATATTAATGTTGTTATCGCATGCCATCCTTCCCATTGCATCCTCGCATCTCATTTCGCACCGATATTTTTCACTAACAACACCCACGTTTCCTTAGATATAAACATTAACATTTTTTTTCTCTAATTTTTAGATTTCCCTGAGTCAAGATTTCGAATTTGACACAGTTTTCTTCACACTTCGATTAGAACCGAACGAGAATTGCCCCCGGAAACTTTGAATTTCACTAATAATTAGCTAATAACGCTGTTATATTTACGTTACACCGATTAACAATTAAGATAGACAAGAAAACTAGCAGTTCGTATTCTTTAAAAAAAAAGTTGACACGTAACATTCTCCGACTGCTGGTCATTCCTCTTGACAATATGTTGACGCTGGTTAAGATCTGTTGCAAACTCGTGATATCACAGGAGGAATATCTTTCTTTCTCTTTCTCTCGCTCTCCAACTCTCTGTTTTAATACGAGTATGGTGGATCTATGAAGAATCTTCTTTGGTATTAATACGTTCAAACTGTTCGAGAGGAAACCCTCACTGGGGCCCCGTGTATGGGCCCCCCCTACATCCTTGCAACGAAGATTTCTTCCTCGAACGATCAACGAATTCAGAATCCCTCAAGCCCTAACTTATTGATTAGAGCTTTCACTGAACACGACTCCTCGCTTGCTTCGGTCATTCTGACTGCTTGCATCCTCGAGTGCATAAGTTTTCTCGAATGGCATTTGGGAATCGTAAAAATGTCTCGATTTATCGAGACCGGAATAACGCAGACTATCCTCATGCTAACTTCTCCTCACTTTCCGTCGACGGCAGATTTCAATTAAATATACATTTTATATGATAAAATTTCATTGTACATAAAAGCACAAAATCGTCGTTTAAATGCAAAATTTTTACAATTTTATGATTTTCCTCTCACTTGTTGTCTGTATTATCTTCATTCTATTCCTCCATCAAAGGACACTTACGACATCTCGCTTATACGCAGGATTAGAAATAAATTTCGCAAAAACAATTAACTTGTATTTTCACCGAATGTTCGTAAAATTTATATATCACGACATATATATATATATATATATATATATATATATATATATATATATATATAATGTATCCTCTTTTGTCTTTGCTGAACGATCTCGTAAACTAGTAATATATTCAATCACTTTGATCTACCCTGAAGCACATCACACTTTTTTATATTAGATCGGAAACATTTCCGACAATGATACACAATTTGATCTCATCGATTCACAACACTGTGGAACTGCTTCCTTTTAAAGTCATTCTATCCATTTCCCGCGATATCGAAGCTTTAAAATATATTGTCGAAGATGGGTGTGAACCTGTGCGTGTTAACCGACGGCGGCAGCAGCCCTGACATCCCTTGTCATCTGCTCATTTCCATCCCTCGCCGCAAAGCGGCGACAGTAGCGGTTGGTACAGCGCCGTCGTCATTTTCGTGGCGGTAACCCCTCCATCTTTGACTCCACTACCAATCCTAACGCTTTTATCTCTTATTCTATTATTTTTCCATAAAATTCTTCTCGTTTCTATTCTACTTTTATATACTATTGAAATAAATACGTTTTAATATATAAATTATTACATTATAATTTATAATTGAATTGATTACCATATTTTTTTTTTAATGTATAAATTAAAAAATTAATAAATATTTATCTTTATATATTTCTTATGTTGTTTAAATATTTTCTTTGAAAAATTCATCGTTTATTGAATATACGTTTTATTTATTAAAACGAACTCATATGCGAATAAGAAAATGAAAGATTTTTATGAAGAAACAGATAGAGCATCAGTAATCAATATAAGGAATGTCAGTTTATAATTACCTGTCTACTTTTGATACTATATTCTTTCAATTTTCATCTTATAAAATGAATATTGAATTAATTTACAAATATTTCTAATTAATACTCAAGACATAAATAAAATTTATTGCTTTTATTTAACTTTTTATATTTGAATTGCGTTTGAATGATTATAATAATTATCTATGACATTTATTTTGAACTTAGCGAATCAAAATTTTTAATGAAATATTTGCTACCATTGATTATTCACTGTGATCAGTCTTCTGTATATTCTGACGTAAATACATTATATTGCAATTATGATGCATTTGATTAGATGTAATGCTTTATACTCTGCAGATGGCGCTAATACGTGAATTTAGATTACGAGTGTTTAAGATAATTTATTAGAATACAAATTAATATTTTGTTTTTCTACTTAAATAATATTGAAATTCAATGAAAATATTACATTTAAAATCATGTTTTACGTTCAATACTTCGATAGCTGATAGAAATTGAATACTCGATCAAAGTTTTTTGATAATGCCTGACTCATTTGTGTCGATTTTAGATAATAAGAGTATATTTATTATGCACAAATGCAGTAATTCTTTGGATTTGAAGGAACACTGTAATTCATCGAATTCATCGAATTTTTTAAGTTTTTGAACTTCTGGATTTTAAAGAATATTAGTGTTTTTATATACGATAATGAAATAGATTTTTAAAAATTATTCTAAATAATATATTAGCACAACTTCATTTCTGGATGAATTAATAAGAAATGGCTTTGTTCATTGGACTTATTTTTTCATTCTTAATTTCTCTCACAGTATGTAATGTTATTTACTATCAACCTGAAGCTGTTCATCTTGCTTATGGAGGTAATATATATTCCAACTATCTTGTTAATACATTGTTTTTTTTTAAACTTTTTTATCCTCAATAGAATATAATATATATTACTTTGTAACTTTTAGATAATATTCATGACATTGTTGTAACATGGAACACAAAGAATAATACTCAAGAATCAATTGTGGAATATGGAATAAATGGATTAATTCTAACAGCTACAGGAAATTCTACTCTTTTTGTTGATGGTGGGAATGAAAAACAAAAGCAATACATTCATAGAGTATGGTTAAAAAATTTAACACCTAATACCAAATATAGTAAGTGAAATAACTTTTTAGTTATTTATCATATTCTATAGTTATTTTATAAAGTGTACATATATAAATCTTTTAATAGTTTATCACTGTGGTAGCAAATATGGATGGTCCAATATATTCTATCTGAAAACTATTCCCGAGGAATCAACAAAATGGTCACCTCACATTGTTATCTTTGGTGATATGGGTAACGAAAATGCTCAAAGTTTATCTAGATTGCAAGAAGAAGCACAACGTGGATTATATGATGCAGCAATTCATATTGGAGATTTTGCATATGATATGAATTCTGATAATGCACGTGTTGGTGATGAATTCATGAAACAAATAGAAGGAATTGCTGCTTATTTACCGTATATGACAGTACCTGGTAATCATGAAGAAAGATATAATTTTAGTAATTATAGGTCAGAATATATATTTTAAGCTTAAAATTATTTTGGTTAATTTATTTTTATAATTTTTCTATTGTTATAATGTAAATCTAATAGGTTTCGTTTTACCATGCCTGGAGATTCTGAAGGTTTATGGTACAGTTTTAATATAGGACCTGTACACTTTATAGGAATAGAAACAGAAGCTTATTACTTTATGAATTATGGTATAAAACAACTTGTTAAACAATATGAATGGTTAAAAAAAGATTTAATGGAAGCAAATATGCCTAAAAATAGGTAGATTTATATATTTCCTTGTTATATTGCAGAATTAATAATAAGAATTAAAAATTAACTAATAACAAATTTTTAGGGCACAAAGACCATGGATAGTTACATTTGGTCATAGACCGATGTATTGCAGTAATGCAAATGCCGATGATTGCACTAATCACGAAAGTTTAGTCAGAGTTGGATTGCCAATTGTAAATTGGTTTGGTCTTGAAGATCTTTTTTTCAAATACAAAGTAGATTTATTGTTATGGGCTCATGAACATAGTTATGAACGTTTATGGCCCATGTACAACTTCAAGGTAATCTACATTCATGAAAAGATATCTTTAATTTCATTTAAAATAAAAAAAATAAAATAATCATAGGTACAAAATGGTAGTTATGAGAAGCCATATAAAAACTATAAGGCACCTGTACATATAGTAACTGGGTCAGCAGGATGTAAGGAAGGACGTGAAAAATTTATTTCACATAAACCAAGTTGGTCTGCTTATCGCAGCTCTGATTATGGATATACTAGGATGAAAGTATATAATCAAACTCATCTTTATCTTGAACAGGTATTAGCTAATATGGAAAAAAAAAGGTACAAGGAATGTTTGTTGTAATTCATTTTACAATTTGTCATTTACAGGTATCCGATGACAAGGAAGGTGCTGTTTTGGACCATGTTTGGCTCATAAAAGATGATATCTTACCAGCGTACAATTTAAATCTCCTTGATAAATAAAATATGTAAAACATAAAATATAGAATATAATTTAGAATGAATTAAAACAATATTTAAATATTTCTTTTCTGCTTTGTATCATGCTCTTTTATGGTAAATAGCAAAATTGCATATCTACCAACTTTAAAGACAATTTACTTTCATTCTATTTTAAAAAATTTCCTATTCCTTTCTGCATAGAAACGAATAAACTACAAAAATTTGCTAATTACAAATGAGATGGAAATTATTAATAATGCATACGTACAATATAATCCTTTAATTGTTAAAATATAAATATATGTATATATAATCATTATAGCATATAATATTAATAATATAATATTAGGGTAGCATTTCATATTTCCATCTGATTCTCACAGTAAATCATTATTTGTCAATGATACATGATGAATAATACGACTCGTACTAAGGAAAAAGAATATTTCCGAATTTGAGTACTAATATAACAAAGAAACGCTTTCTTTTAATGCTATAAATTTGTTTCAGATATACATAATAATTCAATTAAAGCTGTTAATATTTCTATGCCTCTACTTTTAAAATGGAGAATCCATTTGTCCATTGACTGGCTCCTTGTCAAATGTAATTTGCTATATTGGCTTCTGCTATAATATTTGACTAATAAATTTAGAAAAAAATAACAAGGAACTGCTTTTCTATAAATTATTACATTAGAATCGACAACGAAGCCAAAATATCGAATAACATTGTCATTAAAAAAAAAAAAAAATTGTATCTACGATTATCAAATATCGTTCCTCCAAATATAGAAGAAACATGCCACTCTTTATAGCGTAACATAATTTAGGGGACAAGCTTAACTTTTATCTCTCTTATTTTGCTTTCGATTTAAATTAACATTCAATCCCCATTATATCACCGCGAACCTACTCAGCAGGTATAAATATTAATTTAATTGAATCTTATGGTACATAATTTTTTCATGTACAATTTCAATGAGTATGTGCATGTATGCGCACGTAAACGCAACCACACTAATCTGCCATTGGAGATATGTGTTAAAATCTTTTAAAGATGCATAAAAAAGCATCATAAATTAGAGAAAATAACTAATATTTCAATTTATCTGTATAACAAAAAATTCTTCCAAATTAGTAGACAAAAGAACGAATATTCGTCATAAAATCGAATGTCTCTGACTTTTTCATGCATTTAGCCTTACATTTCAGTATGTGAATAAAGAAAACGTTTGATACTGTCAGTGATTAATGGAAACAATGGAAGAAGTTGCTGCCGAGTGACTTTCCTGATAAGAAAATTGGGGAAAATGCTCTTGTTCTTCAGCTATTGAATTTAATCCACCTCCACTACCTAAAAATCCTTGATCAGGCGGTGTAAGTTCTACGCTTTCACCCGTAAATTCACTATCAAAATATCGAGTATCTGTGTCTGATGTTACTTGAGGTTTAAAAGGGGGAGGAATTTTTTTCTGTACAAGATCTGACCAATCAATTGATGAAAAAAATGCATGATCCATTATTTCTTTTGCATCATTAGGTCCACCACCTAATCTTTTGCTTGGATCTTTTATAAGTAATCCTAAAAAAATTAAAAATTAAAAATTTCAATTAAAAATTAAAAAATAAAAATATCGATTTTATCCACTATTTACTTACCACCAAGCATATCTTTTGCTTCATTACTGATTGTTCTAGGAAATTTTACTTCTTCCATTACAATAAGCATGAAAAGCTTTTCATGGTCCTTATTATAAAAAGGTAATCGACCACAAATCATTTCATACATAACAACGCCAACTCCCCACCAATCTACAGCTCGTCCATAATCATTATCTTCTAACACTTCTGGTGCAAGATATTCAGGAGTTCCGCAAAATGTTTTCGTCGTTCTTCCTGAGTGTTTTAAATGTTATTACTATTTCTTATCATTTTTAAATCTAAGAATATATATACAATATATTTACCATATGTAATATCTTCTTTACACAATCCAAAGTCAGCTATTTTAATATGTCCATCTTTGTCTAAAAGAAGATTCTCTAATTTGAGATCACGATAGATAATACCCTGCGAATGAAGGTAACCTAAGGCTGAAATAATTTCAGCCCCATAAAATCGAGTACGATCTTCTCCAAATACACGAGACCGTCTCAAATGAAAGAATAATTCTCCTCCATTTACATATTCCATTACAAAGCACAACCTATCTGCTGTTTGAAAACTATACTTTAAGGACTGCAAAATATAAAAACATTACATAATAATTAATATTATTAATATTAATCAATATTATACACATGTTTTATATATAAAATATATATATATATATAAAATAATGATATTTAAAGCACATACGATTAGGAACGGGTGATTTGTGGTTCGCAATACTCTATTTTCAGTAAGTGTGTGCGCAACTTCGTCTTTACGAATAATGACTTCTTTTCGTAATATTTTTATAGCATATAAATGACCTGTTGCCTTTTCTCTACAAAGAATTACCTTCCCAAATGTACCTTTTCCCAAAACTTTTAAAAATTCAAAATTTTCAAGAGTCTAAAATAAATAATAAAAAGAAAAATACATAGTTAATGGTAATAAAAGTCTCAATTTTGATTTATGATGTATATACTATTATATAACGTACTACTTTTTTTTTTCCTGTACTTTTACTACTAGAAGTTCCTTGAACACTAAATTTTGCAGAAAGTTCATCAATACTGCCACCATCTACATCTGAAGATACCACTTCAACAGATCCACAAGAGTCTGACCTACCACCTCCTGAAGATTCCATATCAACATCTTCAGATGATGATGAATGTTGCATCTGTGTAGATTGTGGTTGAGATTGTTTTTCACTTGCTAACCTAGCAGCTACATATCTAAAAGAAAAAAAAATGAAAAATATTAGAAAAATCTTAAATTGCTAAATATTTTAAATTTGTTTTTTTTATGAAAGAATCAAACCTAATTGCTGCTACCCAATCTTCTCTTTCTTGTTCTGTTTCTACATGAAATGTTCTTTCTATTACAGCAGCCCATTGTAAACCTCTTATAACAAAAGTATAAGGTTTAGGTCTATCTACAGACATAATTTGGCAACCACGAACAGTAAAATTATTCAATGGTTGTGCTGCAGCTGCCATTTGTTGATCTGGCTTAGCTTTGAAACCAACTAATGTGCCATCATCCCGTAAAACGAAATATCTTGACCTCCAATTTTTTATATGTTCTCCTATATATATCAAAATAAAATATATTTAATTTATTACTTTTTCTTGATATTAAAAGCATATCGCCCGTAAAAACATTAAATATAATAGTGAAAATTTGAATAAAAAAACTTTTAAAATTGCTTTCTATTTATATAAAAAAATACTTTTAATTTTAATATTTTGTTAAAAAGAAAAGTAATAATAATAAAAAAGAACATGTGAGAAAGTGAGAAAAGGTTCTTCGAATTTGTATTCTATCCAAATGAAATAAAATAAAGTAAACATAAATATTATGAAACTGCTTCAATACCGCGTTTTTGCAGCCAGCCTTCCTTAACGACACGCTGACCGCCGCCACCGGACGCTGCGACGTTCATCGCTGCGTCCCCCATAACTCCTTCTTTAATGCGCACTTGTATATACTATGCAAATACTTCGTATTTCCAACCAGACTCAATATTGCATGAAAATTAGCGAAATACAACGAAGATAGCACGAGTATACAAACTTGAGCAATCATAGATACACGTTTGGCAGGTAAACTATACTCAAGCAACTATACTCTGTGATCGGTAGACACACTAATGCGCACTAACTAACATTGCCCTTTCATATTTCGGAGATGGCGCATCAATCGATCACAAATAAAGAAGAATTTTCATGGAACAATGCCTGTCTACTTTCAATCAACTTAAATTCATCAATACGAATATTGATATCTCTACAACCTTTCTATACATTCTATCCTTTAAGACAAGCATGCGCAAATCTCTTTGTTTATTATGATTTATTATATATGCATATGTATATATATATATATTATATTATACCTATATTTAAATAAAAAATACACATGTTCTTTTAAAATATTTTGTTTTATTCGATTATATCATCATCATGCTATTATATATTATTATATATATAAAAATTCTTAATTATTTATATTTTTAAGCTTAAATAATAATTTTTTATTAACTTTATATAAGAAAGTTAAAATTTAAAAAATTTTAAATTGTCTTAATAAAAATAAATATAAAAATTTATAGATATAAATTAAATATATTTATTTTTTAAAAAATGCATTACAATCATAGTCATTTCATATAAACCGTTATTTTTAAAGATAAAGATAATTCGATAAAATTATTTTATATATCATTATTAATTCTATTGAAAAATATATAATTTTTTTTTTTTATAAATCTATGTTTCACTTTGATATTGAATTTATCTATCTCCCACTCTTTCTGATATCGACATGTCTGACAGTGGGTTATCAGTCATCATTTGCTTTGACAGAGATTATTTCTTTTTTTAATCTATTCATATTATCTATTAATATAAAAAATAAATTCATAGAAAAATTTGTAGTCTTTAAAAAATGGTAGTAGTTTTTTTTTGTGTTGGAAGGTGTAGGATTTTGAACTCTTTTAATTATTGAGCTAAAGATTATGTACAATCAATATTTATTTGTGTAAAAATAGTGGAATTTTTTATTATAATATAATTAATAAGATGGGTCCACCACCAGTAGTAACAGGTATATCTCCTAAAGAAGGACCTCCAGGAACTCGTGTTATAGTTCGTGGTGAATTTTTGGGCAATAAAGTGCACGATCTCATAGGTTAATTTTGCTTTTTAAGTTATTTAAAAATATTTTTTTCATAGGAAAAAAATTCTTTTTTGAAAAAAAATTTTAATATATCTAGGTTTAACGATATGTGGATGTGATTGCCTTTTATCAGCAGAATGGAAATCCTCTAATAAAATTATTGCCAGATCAGGACCTTGTAAAGGTCGAGGTGATATTATAGTAACTACTCGTAGTGGAGGACCTGGGACATCAACAGTACAATTTCGTGGTTATCATGAAACTATAGGTCCTATGAAAGAATCTGCAGTATGGGTAGAAGAAGCTCCTATGCAAAGTTTTGTTTGGGGAAGAAGAACACTTTCCCCAACAAATTATCAGCAAGAAGATCCTTTAGGTTTAAGCGTAGAAGGCAATGAGTATGTTTATCTATTTTTTTTTAAGAGTTAATATAAATTCTTTAATATATTTTTTTATAGTAAAAAGTATCCTGAAGATGAATTAATTGAACTTTTTGGAGAAGGCAGTGGAGATCTTACCAGTGAAAAATTTCATCCTGGTTGGTTTTTATTGCAACATCACCATGCCACTACTTTTGAAGATTTAAAAGCTGGATTAGCATTTCTTAAAAGAAAAGTTAATTCTCAAAAAGAAGGTCAATTATCATTTTTAAAGGTGATTATTATAATAAAAAATTAAAATTAATATATTATTATTGATTAAAGAAAATATTAATACATCTCTATTTTATATTTTATATTTATCTATATTTTATATCTATATTTTATATTTTTAAATTCTTTTCTTTAGGCTAATGTAGGATCAGTAATGGAACAATTAGATACAATAATTTTATTAAAAGAACAATTTGAGACAGATATAAAAACATATGGTAGTGATCCTACTGAAAAATTAGAAAAAGCTATTCGACAATCTATGTCAGAAGCTAATAAATTGTTTGATGATGTATTAGCAAGAAGAGATAGAGCAGATGCAACAAGGAATGCTTTGTCTGTAATGCAGAGATACAAGTTCCTCTTTTGTATGCCAATTAATATAGAAAAAAATATAAAACGAGGCAATTATGATCTTGTAATTAATGATTATACAAGAGTAAAAAATTTATTTAAAAATACAGAAGTTGAAGTTTTTAAAAAAGTACTACAGGAAATTGATAATAGAATTATAATGTTAAAAACACATTTAAGAAATAAGCTTGAAGAAATGCCTTTCAGTTTAGAAGAACATAAAAAAATAATTAGAAATCTTGTTAATTTAGAAGCTGAAGGAGATCCAGCTTGGGATGCAATAGGTATATATTTCTAAAATATTTTATATCTTATTTACTAAAGATAATGGTAATTTTTTTCAGTTTCTCATTCAAATTATTTAAAAAAAAGTATTACTACCTGTATGCAAAAACATTTGGAAATAGATAATTCTAATGGAGAAAATTTGAACAAAATAAAATTAGTACAAAGTAATAAACAATCAAAATCGGACAAAAACGATGGAATGAATATTCCTCCACAAATATCATGTATTGAAACAATTTGTGATATAATAGTTGAACAATTACCAGATTTATGGAGATTAGGTCAAAGTTATTTTACAGGACAATTACATGTAGTAGTGGATGCAGAGAAACAAATACCTTTTAAGGTATATAAACTATTTATCAAATGAATTATCCTTAAAAATACAAATTTTATTATAAAAAAAAATTATTTTCATACAGAATCTAGTATTATCAAGTATGCAACATGCCATGGAAGCTATGAAAAATATATGTAGTAATGATTTGGATGCTACATGGCTTTTACATGTTTTACGTAGGATTAGACAAATGTATGCTTCATTGATTCATTTGGATTTACCGAGTGATGCATTAGATATTTTCGGAAAATTTATACTTGATTTAAGGTACAAAATATTATTATAATATATTTTATTTTTATTATGTAATAAACTAAAATTTTAAGATCAGATTGCAGTGTTTTGGTGCGCTTTTTAAACAAACCGCAGATAACATAGCTGCTTTACATAAAAAAGAAACTTGGCAAATCGAATATTTGAATGAAGATGGTGGTGTTACTAAAGTGGTAATAATCAAATTTTATTTGTAAAAATATTATGTGAATATATTTTTCTATTAAATATCCAATTTTGTTTTTATATAGCCATACTTATTCGAAGAAATGGTTTTGGAAGTCTCAAAACGCGCGCGAGATACAGTAGTTGCTTGTGGTCCTCGAGAAGGACCATTATTTGCTAATTCGACGCATCAACATTTATATTATAATTCTGTTAAAACATTGTTTACATCGTTTGCAAGATGTTTACAACAATTGGCGTTCAGTGGCTGCGAGGAAGCTCTTGATGATGATGAATCTTCTGTATCTCAATTAATTGGTTCTCCTTCTGGTTATAAGAGCAAGAATAATAAACATCAAGGCCCTGTAAGTTCAATGATTTATTTATAAAATGAAAAAATCATTTCAGAGAAAATAGATTAATTATAATTAAAAAAGAAAAAAGAAAAAAAAGTAAAAAAATTTGTAGCATCTTTTGAAGTCAGTGCTATATTTTAGCATTACTTCTGAATTTTTTATCAGACGTGGGAACAATGCCTCTTAATCTCGTTAAGTAATATTCGTTATACATTGAATACCATTCTACCAAAAATTGGAGATACATTGAAAAATCAAGATTATCCAAATTTATCAAATGCAATTGGATGGAATTCTGATTGGACACAACTTGGTACATTAGATACAGCTGTTTTGGATGCATATCTGGAACGTCGCTGCGATCCATTAGTTGGTACAATTGAACCTAGTATGTATCTAGGTGGCTTAGAATGGGATTTTGAGACTGAACCTACTCATGTAAGACCATATGCACAAGAAATTTTAGCAAATTTAATTGCAGTTCATGCAGAGGTATCTATTATTCACAAATAATTTTTAATTATAAGATATCATTTTTGAAAACATATATATATATATATATTTTTATAGGTGCGCCGTGTTGCACCAGCCTTATTACAACGAGTATTATCTCATATAGTTGAGACTGTAGCAGAAGAGCTTGCAAGACTTATGTCTTGTGTTACTCAATTTCGACCAGCTGGAATTGTGCAAGCACGTACTGATATTACTCTTCTAAAGGATGCTTTAAAACCTTATAGTACAACAAGGGCAAAGTAATAATTTATTTTTCGTTTCGTCTTATCATAATATGAATAAAAAGAAAAATATTTTATTTATATTTTATTTATTTTTGAATTCTGCAGGAATTTTTTTGAAGAAGCTTTAGATGCAATACCACAACCTATTAACAAAGATGATTGTATGCGAATCGACATGTTGTTATCAAAAGTAGCAACGTCCATGCATTTGCAACTATCATGTCTTGCCAGTGATGCAATAAATAATACTCCTATAATGATTGCTGATCCTAATCGTGTCACTACTGTATAGTTTTAATAATAATTTAAGAACTTAAATAAGTATTTATTATATTTGTTATCATTGGTTTTTTACATTACAATATAGATTTCTTTATTCCAGTTACAAATTCATCCTTATTAATGCGACTAAACAGTTCTCATCTTACATTATTAAATTATATAAATACAAAAAGTGACACAAGAAAAAATAAAAATTGTAATCTTTTTAAATGTGTTTCTTTAATAATTGCAAATACAATATATATTTACGATTAATACTATATATCCACAAACGAATGTACAGAATATTGAAATCATTTCTTAAACAGATAAATTTTATAAAATAAATAAAGAGAACATGAAGAGCAGAGATAGAATAATTATATAAATATATGGAATAAAAAAAAGCATTGAATATTAGGTTTATTCAGTACTTCTGTTTGTGGTTATTTATTTAAAATATATTCATTTTTTTTTTTTCAAAAATAATTAACATGTTTTAATAATGATGATAATGTTATTACCTTTTTAATAGATTATAATGAAAAATATTTATATTTCAACATTTTTTTGTAAAAGTGTAAATATATAACAAAAGATTACATCTAAAATATGAATTGCATTTAGGCATTTATAATATGTACATTATTATTCAAATAATGATTAATAATGACTAATAATAATAATAATAATAATTTTTGTTGCACATGATATAAATATTAAATGTTAAATAATATAAAGTTCATTTTAGTCTGTCTTTTTATAATCTAAATTTTCAAAATCAACAGGTTCTTCATCAATAGTGACGACATCTGGACGAGATTTATCTACTGGATATAGCCTATAATAAGAAGAATATTTATATATATATATAAGAATATAAAAATAAGAGAATTTATTTGAATAAAATATTTATATAGTGTTAAATAAGAATAATGTGACTTACCATCTTTGATAAAGATAAATAAGGAAAACAGCATCATCTCTAAAACAAGCTATTCTATGCGCTGTTGGTGTAACAATGATAAATGCAAAAACATCATCTATAAATGTATTAAATGCTTTATACATAAATGTTTTCCATGGTAAATGAGCCACAGATTTTAATTTATAATTTACAAAAAGTTGAGGAAGCATAAACAAAAAGCCAAATGCATAAACTCCATTTACTAAAGAATTAATACTCCATGAATACCAACTGAAATTTGAAATATGTATATAAAAATTTGAAAAATTATATAAAATAAATTATAATTTTTAACATTATACCTTTTATGATGTTGATAAAGTAAAGAATAAATTGCACCGCCAATGACAAGAGGATATAATAAATAACTTAAATAACGCATACTTTCTGCATCAAATTCCCTTGTTCTAATTTCAGCCATATAATTGTTATTATTATTATTATTACTTTTAAGTCTAAGTTTCAATACTTTCTTTAATTTCCACATCTAATAAAATTACAAATATAAAATATATTTATAAAAAACAATCACAAAACGAATGCTTCATTTTATCATTACCTCAATAATAGATCCAATGCCTGTAGGAATAAGTACAAGCAAAGATGAACCTTCATCTAGTAAATAAAGAAAGATGACAGTTTGACTAAATCCTCGCCACGCAACAGTCCATTTACTAAGACCTACAAGATTATCTTTTCTTCTCCAATAACTCACATCATTTTTAAAAGCAAGGAAATCAAACAGCAACTATTTTAATACAAGATATTGTTAAGTTCTGTTTCAAATTATATTTCATATTATATTCAGTTATTTTTTAATTTACATACATGAATGGCTGCAATAAGAAAAGTTCCTCCCAATATATATATGTTAGTATCTACAAAAATTCCTTTTACTTCATCCATATCTTTATCAGAAAATCCAAGATTTTTCAAATTTTGCATAGTAGCTTCCACATGCAATAACAATCTTAGCTTTGAAATAGAAATTGGAGAATATTGCAATGTAATATTAACTGTGTTGTTTTGAGGCATAACTCTCATTAAATCATGATGTCTAGTTTGTAAAAAGTCACAATTAACTATAGGTAAAAATGTTTTGCCTTGTATAATTCTGAAATAATAAAAATTTATCATATCCTTATTATATTAATGATTATTTAAAATTATTAATATTAACATACTTCAAATGATTTACAAGTTCTATAGGTACATTATGTACAGGAAGTTTTATATCATCTGTCATTATTGTAAATGTTACACGGCTCTTAATATGAGTCACTGGATTTATTAAATTTTGTTTTTTTTTTAAATCTGAATGTTTTTCACTCAATAAATTAAAAGCTTCTGCTTCAGGAACTTTATATTGTGTCATTTTAATGGTAATAGAAGATACATATGGATCCTATAATAATTATTAAAAAAAATATAGATATATGGATAAAGTTTATATTATATTTTTTACACATACCTTTTGTATATTAATATTTTTTTCATATTTCTTAGAATTTGGTGCTATGATAATATGAAGAAACAATGTTCCATTATTTCGTGTTTTGCGTGGAATATTCAAAGTTAATTGGCTGAAAGAAAAATATAATAATGTTCAAATAAAAAAGATCCAAAATTGTATATGTTTTCAATAATATAAAATATATACTTACAGAGTATTTGCATGAGTATAATTAAAATTTTTATTATTATATACAAAATCAACTTGTTGCGCGGTAGGATATCTATCGACAGAACTATAAACTTGCAATTGTAATTGTGGTTTTTGATTCAAATATGATGTTAAGCATAATTTGTTGTCTTCACAAGCTGGTGCCACAAACAATAAAGATAAATTATAAATCGAATAAATTATATAAACTAAAAATAATTCCGTTAATATAAGAGTAAAGGATGGCCACTGCATTTTTCTAGATTTTTGTTAAAAATATTTTTTTTTATTTTTTTTTAATTATATGAATCAAAAGCCACAGTTGATATTGAACATGCGTCGTATAACCATAAATATTTATTATAGATCACTTCGTGTATGCAATATAGACTTTAAACATTCAAGTTCATTGGCATATAATTGATTGACCAGTATATATTTTTCATTCTGATGCATACCGGATTAAAAGTACAACCAATGTGTTTATGTCATTAATAACAACATAAGAATACAGCCATTGTTTGTTATAGCGACATCTATGTGTCATCAGCCGTTTTGCCGAAATATATACTTTTGCGAAGAAAATATATGAAGTAAAAATAACAGTATTTCTTCCGCGTTGAGAAATATTTTTTTTTTATTTTCCAAAAAGTGAGCCATTATTGCTCATAAAACATTGTATAAAAAATCAAATATCGTGTAACAATTTATATTCTGTAATAAATTAGCTCTATTTATGTATACAGTATATAATAAGTAAGATATTTATGATATCCGTGTCAAAGATCCGTTCAAGAATAAATATAGAACGACATATATAAAGCGCCATGCTAGCAAAAGAAACTGAATCTATCTTTAGTCATTCATGTATCCGTCGGTATGATGGATTTCATACAAGAAGAATACACTAGCATAGAAATAAAATATGCGTCATCTAACGATAAAAAAACAAACCAAAGAGAACGCAAAAAATATTATAACAAAAATTTTAGTTTATTCTATATACAAAAGAGAAGGAAAGTGTTAATTATTTCATATTTAATAATAATAATGATAACGATAATAACAATAATAATAACACATAATAAGCGTAAAAATAATACACGTGGGGATTTATTCACAATTATTATAATAAAGCAAATCTATGATAATTTTACATTTATTAAATTCTATAATCTATCACAATAAATCTTTTTTTCATTGATGTAAGGTTCGTATAGAAATATATTTGAACAAACAAACCTCTACTAAAACGTAATTATATTTCGAAAGTTTCGAGAAACCGTCAGAAAATTCGCACGTCTATACATAGATATATTCGTAATTATTGTATAGTACATATACATGTACATATGTACAAGCTGAAGTGAAGTGAAAAAAACGAATGAAATCTCCTTACTTCTTGCTGGATATGTTATAAAGGCATAAAGCTACAAACTACAGTACGTATTTGGTCCGATTTTTTATTAGCCCGTTTCTATCTTGAAAGTATTTTGAAGCTGATTGTGTATGCAAGCGAGCAATTTGATTCCTATTATCCTATTAGAAAATACCGTATATTTTTCTTGTTATAATAGAGTTTAAAGATAATAAGAAATGTTAAAATCGAATCTTAAATTAAAATGATTAATATAGATATATATAAGTACAATTTATATAGAAACTAAAATTCAATAATACAAATATTCAATAATAATGAAATCGTTTATCATACTGCAATTGATTTTACGAGAATTCAGATTTATTAAATTATGTCTCGTATTTATCTAATATATATTTAGTTAAACATTAATGACCTTATTTTGTACTTACTGTTCTAAAAAGTATATTTCAATAATTATCCATAAAGTACATTTTATTGCACTATTCAGTCACTAATCCGATGAAAGTGACCGTATCGCTGTCTCGTTTAAATTTAACTATTGCCAATTGCATTTATATAGTAGAAAAATAGTGGGAACAATACGAGTGACAAAATCAAAATTCAAGTATGTGCGTGAAATATTGCGTTATATATATCGTATGCGTTCAATATTCACAAATTTATATGCGCGTTTGATATATGTGCGCGAATATAATACACGCACAAATCTTGCAATTTTGACGTATCGTCAGTTTCTTTTAAGAAATTATAAAACCGACGGAATTTATCTAAAAAGTCGTCAAAAATGTTTAAAATATTTTATTCGCTCATTCTTGCATCGAAATCGCTAACGATTCAATCGGAAAAAAATAAAATTCCTGCATATCTATACGATTACTACGATAAATTCAATCTCTTTGCATTCAATTACAAAACGCCGGGCACTCGTCGTGTAAGTACTACTGTTCCAACAACGATACTTGTTCGTGCGCTTCACCATCGGAAATACTGAACGTTTCGATCCTCTTTCCGGGTTGAATTATCTTCTTTTGTCATAGTTTCGTATGCTTCACACTGTCCGTCCAATAATTCTGTATTGTCATTGCTTCTAACGAATTTAAGAACGAATCGTTATCCAAACTGTACATTTCTTCGGAATTATCCTACAAGTATATAAGTAAAATCATTTAAATTGTTTCTCTCTTCAATTATTTGAGGTATCAATTTAACGCATAAAATGAACTATACTACGATACTTACGCGAATAGTGGAATCATCGATATAACCGGAACTATCGGGATTACTGCATTTGTCGCTATTAAGCGTTTGCGGCGGATTCAGATACCTACGTCTTTAATTAAATTTTTCTGTGTAACGTTGAAATTTCATTTAATTGCTAAACAATCGTTTTAATTACCTGTACATAATGAATCCAAGGCTACCCATTGTGCTGAGTAAAACTACAGTAGCTAGGCAACTTCCGGTAATAGCGGCAATGTCTACCGTCGATCTCGAAGTATTCTCTCGCTTCGAGTTCTCGCTATTGCTCTCGTTGTAATCGGAAAGATGATCTTCCTGCACTTGATCCCTCTGGAAATCTTTGGGAAACGCGCTTCGCGCTCTGCTCAGCCGCGTAGGTTCGCTCACACCAACTACAAGATTCGCATCAAATCAATTTTTAACCCTTTTCCGAAATTCAATTCGATTCGAAAATAATACAATCTCCGTTATACTTCGATTAAACGTTACACACAAATACCTTCGAGGATCGACGCAGCTGTGGCGAATTGTGGCTCGACGAAGTCGTCGTCGTCGTTGATCTCGACATCGTCGGATCGATTGAACGTCTTGATACCGGAATTACCGGCAGAGGAGGACAAAGAGGAGGAAGAGGAAGAAGATAAGAGCGAGGAGGATTTCGTTTTATTCAGTACCAGCCTGATTCTGGACACCTCTTCCTGAAGAGGTAGTACCGTAAGATCCTCCACTTGGTCCAATGTGGTATCATTTCGATTCCCATTTTCATCTATTTTCTCTTCTTGCTCGTATTTGGATCTACCACCGGTTTTGTTCGTGGTTAAGATCCACGTGATCTTACTGTCCTTTTTCACCGCCGAATTACGAATCCTGTCCACGGTATCTGCGACTCGTTGAGACGTGAAACTTTTCGTCGAGTCCAGACTGACCGCGTTACTCGTATTTCCGTGATATTCTTCCACGGGATTAGTACTCGTTTCGACCACGCTCGCCACCATTTCCACGGGAGCCGAAATCGTACTCGATTGCCTGTCTAACATTACAGCGGTGTTCGTGGATGGATGAAGACCGATGGCTTTGGCCACGCGAAAACTCTGTCGCGGTTCGCTCCTCTCTGCCTCGATCGAAGTAATTTTGGACGTCGATTCCGAGCTCAGGCGATCTTGCTGCACCTGGCCACGAGGCTCACCCGTGCTCGATGGCATTGGGTTTCCTAAAATTACTGAAAATCAAAGCGTTTCGTTAGATAATTCTTGGAATCTATGTAATCGAAAAACACGTGTTGATGGAAGAGCTCGGCGAAAAGTTATGTGAAAAAGTAGCAGATGTCTCTGATCATTTAGAACGTACCGAGAAATTGAGCGGTAACCCAGAACCAGTGCATCCACCAATGCAGCGTCATCGCGTCATCTGCGTGTACCTGGAACGGAGAAAAGAGGAAGAAAAAAAAAAATTAGATGATCGGAACGAAATCATCTTTTCCTTGAATCGCAACGATAATATCTTTCCAAATTAAACGTCTAAATCGAATTCTCTTTAACTCGTCGAGAATTCTTCCGATTAAATTATTTTTAGCGAACGAATTTTCGCTCGGTTCATCCTTCTCTCGTCGCGGTTGTCAAGACAATGGTCCATTAGTCACGTGGATACGAAGAAATATCAGACGTCAACGTGGACAGAGTGCCGCTCGAATACGAACGTACTCGAGCATAAAAGATTGATTTAGAGTTCGAGTTGACGCTGGAGATATACGAATGCTCCCCAGTTTTATATAATCGGCAATTGGGAGAAAAATCCACAATTAACAACGAGCATTCTCCAATCGAATAATAAATAATAATAATCGTTTTTCCCTCGTTTTTTTTTTACTTCCAAACCAGAATAAGAAAACCTGGCCTTTTATCGAGAAAAAGAGAAAAAGTCAACGAGTCTTATTATCCCTCGAGCGTAATAAGGACTCGGAACAAATCGCGTTTACCTGCTCGTTCAGAAAATCGGATACTCGAATGAGTAATCGGTTGTTCGGATTCGTTTCAGCGTGACTCACCGCCAGAAACGTGGATGAGAGAATTTTAAAAGGTAGAATCGATGAATCACGGATATTCCATTTACAAGAAAGGAAAAATTTGAAAAAAAAAGAAAATCTACGATTCTATAATTATAATCTACGACTCTATAATTATCATCATTAGTGAAAAATCGGCGGGGAATTTAGAAATATAACCATCCGTTGGCGGGTTAATTTAAACACGGTTCGATTAAATCTGTTGACAAAGCGAAAAAAAAAAATATCCGGTACAGTTATTCGCACAGTCCCGGTCATGCTCTTCCGACTGTAACCAGTTGCACCTCGATGCGTCACACCGCGGCGGACGAGAGATGCGACACGAAACGTGTGTCGTCGTACAGCAATTTATTCAACCTCCTAAACCAACCTTGATATCGCCGGAACAAACGGTAACTCCTTTTCCGTCTGTTTATTTATTATTATCACTCTGCGATTTATTAAAAATCGGTATACAACAACTTTGGCAATAATAATAACGATAAGATCGAAACATATACGACGTTTGTCCAAATAATTGCACTCGTGTATATATATATACGCAAACTGGTGTGACACACGGTCGCGAGGGTTCGAGATTCGAGATGATCGTGTTAAAAGAGCGCGCGACCTTGTCAAGCGAGTCAATTGGATGAATGAAACGGCTGGTGGTCAAGTTCTTGAACCGGGGCGCAGCGAGAAACTGGCGATCGCCGTTGACTATATCCAACCAAACGTACCAATGAATCACGCAGTTGGCTAAACCCATGTAATCCGGATCGTTGCGTTATCGATATCGAGAACTGTACCCGGATGATAATGAGAGGCACAATAGAGTCGAGGAACGTGCGAGTTGCGCGAGGAGGAGAGGGGAGGGCGCTTCCGCGAGTACCACTTCGTTTCTAGACCAAAAAAAGACTTCGAGATCGCGTTCTTTCGCGCTCTCGTTCACGGTGCACGGCTTTGTTGGTGGCCGTTTATTAATTCGGTCGCGATTAAATCTTGATTTTCAGCGTCAATTATCCGAGGGGAATCAAGCGGTCCGTCCTACTTCCTTTGGTGGATAAAGATGAACGATCAGCTGATCGAAGAGACGAAAGATATTGTGCGTAATTTTACGTTTTACGATATATATATATATACGTGTATTCGAGGGGAAAAAAAAAATTATTTCGATCGAGCGTAGGAAGAAGGTATATAACGAGGTATATTCGAAGCGTGGTTAAGCATCAGGGAAATTGGTTTTCTCAGCGGTATAACCTCGAGCTGGCTGGCAATAAAAGATGTTGCGTAAGCGCATCTCGACAACTCGTTTCCTATAACGTTACTCGATTCATTTTACATATTTATTCACTTGGAAGGTTGACCTTCGATTCAGTTTTGCGCGAATGGGTTCGAATTCAAGATAAAAAAAAATTTTTTTCAACTTTTAATACGATATATATTAATTGACAAAACAAAAAGATTGTACTATTTTTTTTTCCAATTACTTTCGAGGTTAGTAGTTATATTGCTGATTAATCTAGCAAGATAGAGTCTTTTTTTTTTCCACCATCTTAATTGGCATTCCATTTCAAACAAAGATTCATTTTTCCGATTAATATCGCAACCTCTCATAATTATTCGTTAATCACGTTTCTCAATCGCCTAACCTAACCTTCTTTCTTCCCGAGCCTGCGCTCACTTGTTTCGCAGGCCACCATCTGTCGTCTCGATACATTTGTCAACGTTCCAATGTTTCCAATGTCAACATTTGCCGAACGCGCCTCGTCTAGAACGAAAGGAAAATAAAGATGGCGCTGTATATCTTTTTCTTTCTCCTCACCGGGGGGAGTTCCGTTCGCAACAAGTGATCGTTAACACGTTCGCGGTCATGTAGGTCGGGATAATTGTTGCACAGAAGTTCATGAACCGTATGTAGGCCGACGATTGTGTGCGAATCGTACCGATCTATTTATCGTTGATTCTTTACAGAATTTCGCCCGCCTATGAGAAATCACTCGAAAGTTTTCGTAATAATTGTGAAAAGGATCGAAATAATTACGTCAACGCGTCCTCTCTTTATTCAATCTTCAATTCAGTATCCATTTCGAGGACGTTTTTTTTTCATCCTTCCATCGGATCCACACAGAGAAACACGATCGTTTCTCTCCATAACCAGACTAAAGAAAAGCGACAACTGGATTGTTTGCATTACCAGATTGCATAATAACGAACTGTCTCGGCTGACTCGGCGATCAAGTAGAACGGGTTTCAAATCATAGACTCTCTCTACTAAGGGATTCGCCGATCGATATTGAATCGAATGGCTGAGGTCGTTCTGCAAGAAGTTGTTTAAAAAAAAAAAAAACTCGCGCACAGTTTGCAAACAAAACGATATTATTTTGTATAGATCGTAAAAAAATTATGAAAAAAATTCTATCACTGACAATTCATAAATGTTGCAAGACTTCGATATAAAAATGAAAGTTTCGATTTTATTATCGTTGTTATTACGTTTATTTAAAAAAAATAATTGCCTTATTTTCTTGTTTGCAACACAATACAATTTAATTATATTTTATATATAACTCGTTTCGTAACAATACGTATTTATATTTTGCAATAGTCAATGTACCGTGCGGGCTAGGCTGTTGCTATATTCAAAGCTGCATTGAAAGCAGACCATATACCAAAGATGACTAGACTCGATGCAGACGAGCGACTTTTATCGTTGCGATTATACGTCTCTGTTCGTTTTTCTTTTTTTTTTTGCTGGAAAAACAAGGAAAAATACAACAGATGCAAATATTTTAGTTTTATCGTTACAATCTCACCATTATAAATTCTTCAAAGCCTTTGTTGATTTTTATATATCATTGAATTATTTCATGGTAAAAGAAATTCTCACAATTTGTCTTCGTATAATCAACGAAAGTATCTAAACGTATAATCAACAAGTATCCAAGTATCTATTTAACCGAATAAAATCATGAGAGAATTCCGGGTACAAAACTAAGAAAACTAGGTAAATCAGGTTCACGAGTCTCGAGAAAATTTCAAGACGATTGTTCGTTTCGAATTATATTTCTTCCGATGTATACATTCGGAATCCAAACTTGCTCATTTTTTTTCGAATCTTTTCGACTCACTGTTCCATACATATTTATTTTCACTTTCGTGCCACTTGTTTCGCTTCTCCTAACAACACTGGTAAAATTCGTTTTGGTTCACTAACAGACGTTCGTTTCTTCTACAAAGTCGTTCAAAAAGCTTTCACTTGTTGAGTGAAACACATTTTTTTTTTCATGTTCTTACTTTTTCCTTTCTTCCATGATTTATATTTTTTAACAAAAGATGGCGGTAAATGAAGATTCGGTTGAAAGTCTTCGTCGAGATTCTTCGGACAGGTGCACGTGTATAACTCGATAAACTGTAATTCCGAATTAGAACAGTGAACGCGTTCTCGAATTGATCCAATTTTCCAGAGTTCGTAATGAGATTTGCACATGACGGGGATAATATATAAATTCGATCGCCGGAAACCGGTCTCTAGCGAGGATTAAAACTTACATTTTACTTGTGCTGTTGTTAATTGAAGAATTTCCATGTGAGAAGTAAATACAACGACCGTTCTTCTGAAAGTTGAATGGCGGAATAGTCGCGCCTCCTATCGAAATATTCAAGTAACAAAAGTCATGGCTACCGCTCGTTTTTCCTGTGCAATGTACTACACACGTGCCAGACATTCTTGCGCCACTCTTTTCACGGAATTTTATTCTCAATCGAATTTATCGACGTGACTTTTATCTAATCTGATGTCACGGAATGTCATCGGACTTTCGACCAATCTAATCTTTCATAAATCGAGTCCGGATATTTCGCACTTTTTCCGCGCGTCATTCTTTTCACGATTAGGTAACTAAAAATCATTAGCACCGACAAAATTCCGAAGGAATGGGTCAACTAAATATGACAACGAACTTTGTCCCCGTGATCAATGCGCAATTAAAAGTAAATTTAACTTTTGTTTCTCTGAAACAACAGTAGAGAACAGTACAGTAATAATTGGTTGCTACAATAACGAATCGTCTGACCGTTACTAACGAAGCGCCACCATGTTAATTGTTTCTTCTGTGCTTTGCACATTTCGTTTGCGTTTCACCGTTCGATTTCGTTTTCGAAAACTAAATATATCGAGAATATTGATCGAATTATCGTTCAGAGAAAAATTATGTTTAAATAAAAAACAAATAAGAGGATAGAAATTAAAAATTTAAAACTTATTGTAAACAATAGAGAATGAAAATTATCATGCATTATCGATTACGACTATCGATATTTATATTAATAACATTTTTATTGTAAGCAATTAGAGAATCTCTGAAAATCAATTCATGCAAGATGACTGAACACCTGGAAAGATTTATCATCGAAGAAAATATATATAAAAATAATTTACGTGGCCGCGATACACGCGGCTTCGGTCGTCACTTGATAATAACTTTTAATATATGCATGTTTCTAAAAGCGAAAGCTTCTAATGCAACTGGCAGTCACGCTTGCGTTCGTACAAAACCCGTAAGAAAGGAAAAACTCGCTTTCCTCGCTATTTATTGAAACATTTTACTAAAATCCTTTTTATAATTTAACTGTTATCAACAATTTTAATCAAGAATTGAAATAGAAAAAAAAAAGTTCGATCGAGCATTTTTAAATAAAATAATATTTTATTTATTATCATATTAATATCATTTTTTTAATTTTAAATTAAGGCTCAAAATATATAAAATATAATTAAAGTTTAATCACGTAATTAATTCTTTTAATTTACATTATAATATAATATACATATAACGTATTTTTCAAAAATACTGCTTGATAACGGAAGATACGTGACTTTGGATTAAAAGCAATATGAATCGTTATATATATAATATTCAGCATCGAAAATAGCTTGTGTCATTAGTTTCTAATAAGACAATTCGAGACAATTTTCTTCGATTTATTTTTGCAATATTACAATTTGTTGGAATATTCGATTATGCAGCAAAGAAATATAGTGAGATTATCTATAAGATGATCAAGATTGACCAATATGACCAATATGATCCTGAATTCGTAAGTTCTCTTTGTTCTAGAAGAAAAACTAGTAACTTTTTGATTGCAAAAGTTGGTATTAAATCGATGCATTTAAAAATTTATCAAAAAGACAGAATTATCGTGTCAATTTTCTTTTTTCATATCGATTTTCTTCACGCGATCATTTTTTTTTTTTTAAATTACGGATTATCTTTCAACTAGTATATCATTCGATATATTACAATTCATAAATGTGAATATTTTTTAATCGGAAGAAAATGGAATGGAAAGGAAGTAAATGAAGAAAACTGAATGCAAAACGGATTTCACGATTGACGAGATACGAAAGAGAAAGGAAAAGTGGAAGAATTCATTTGATTGGCTTAAAGCTTAAAATGGTTTCGAATCGCGAAACAGAGAATCTAAACAAGCCGAAGCACGTGACAGGACAACGTGATGGCGCGATAGGTAAGTGCTAGTAAAATTACCGTGATTAAGTAATTATCTTTCGAGCAACCGACATTTCAAGACGATAAGGAGGGAAAGCAGAGGAATACGTATGCTACAGGGATTTTGCGATACACTTCTATACGCTATTGTTTATTGTCCATGTTGGAAAGATAAACCTTTCACTTGCATTCTCATCTTGAACGAAGAGGATTCTCTGATCACGAGTAGACGAGAAGACAATGCCCTCTGCGCTATAATCGGTGAATTTCCACAGACTGATGATGTGACGTAAAAGAATTTTTTTTTATTTAAATAATTGTCGTAATGTCAATTTCCAAAAAATTATGTACATACATATTTAAATAATATTATAAAGATAATTATACGATTATAATATATACATTTATGGCAACAGGATGAAAACGATGTTTAACATTTTTCAACTTACATAACCTTTTTCTTCGGATGAAACAGGTTATGAAAACGAAATCGCAAGAAAATAGCTGTGCTTCTGTAATACATATACACAAGTGTCGAATTATTACGAACATTAACTATGGACTAGTGAAAAGTGAATGTCGGAAGAAACGAATATGCTAGTCATGAAGAGAGAGAGAAGGAAAAAAAATAAAAGCAAGAACTATAAGAGAGATAAAAAAAAAAGAGAGAGGAAAATTGCGATCTGTTGTATTAGTTTATATTGTATCGAGCAGTAGAGGGAATACGGGAACATCCTGTCCTGAAAATTCATGTCCCGGGCGGAAGTTTGAGGGAGACCACGAATGAGATACGACGTCGACCGAGCTGTGTGAATTGCTCACGCGACACACGCGATAATTCGAACGGAGAATCACCAGAATGGCAATTAATCGGCTCAACAATCATTCGTTAGCGGTAATCTTGCATAATAGATATATGTATATTAGCGTTAGTAAAAAATTGTTACGAACAAATTCACAGAAAAACAAAACAGAATCTAATGCATGATCTGGAATGAAAAAGAATATTATTAAACGTTCGTTACTAACGTAGAAAAAAATGTAGAAAATAAACAATATTTCTCATTGTAATTTTTGAAAAGCTTTTCAAAAATTTCGAATAATGGATGAAAATTTTACCTATTGTAATGATCTACAGTATATTTTAAAGAAAAAAGAAAAAAAAAAAAAGGAAAGTTTGTTACATTATAGAACAAAATTCAATGCTTTCACTCGATATCGTGCAATAGATTGCGTGAATATAGAATTAGATTCAATATAAAAGATTGAACGAAATTTTTTAAAACAATGTTTAAAATAATTTTATTTTAATTTTAAGTTAAAATAAAATTTCTATAATTTTGAGATGACTTTTCATACCGTGTTTATCTTCCGTGTGAACTTTCGAGGTAAAGAATGCAAAAGGAAGAATAAAGTGCATTGGTATCGTTCTGGTCTGTCTGGAATGTGTACTATTCCTGGATATTCTTGAGAGACTCGTTGCTCACGATTGCTAAAAACTTCATTCCTATTTACACTTTATTTCAGTGTTAAATATACCAATACTTTTATGATATTTATGCAAAATATTTATATATATAAGAACTATGTTATATATCTTTCGATTATTAAAAATTCTTTTTAATTATTATTTGTTCATTTCTAATAAACGATAAAAAAAATTATACAAGAAACGAACTCTGAATGCAATGGACAAAAAAAAAACGATCCTGCCAGGATTCGAACCTGGAATCTTCTGATCCGTAGTCAGACGCGTTATCCGTTGCGCCACAGGACCTACTGCTTACAAAATTTTTAAACTTGATATAAAAGATGTATATATTAATTATTCGTTAAAAATATAAAAAAAATCAATGTAACATTTAAATAATAAATATTTTTCTTTCTTTTTCTTATATATTTTACTTAAAATATGAAAAGATGAAAAAAAGGAAAGATTATTTAATGCAAATATTGCAAAACAATTTCTTTTCCGACACTATGCAATCTTTTCAACAGAGAACATAATGATCATAAAAATATTCCATCCATTGATTAGATATTTATGAATGGCAATCACCCCTGACATTTTATATTAAATAATGTTAAACAATATTTATAAATATCAAGAAAAGTTATTAACAAGTCAATGAGCCAGAAATTTGAACGTGAAAATATTACATGATGTTTAATGTCATCGTGATAGAATATTGACTCACCGTGGCAATAGAACGAGTGATATAATTAATAAATATCGCACGCAGAATAGTCCCTATGACTGAGATTGAAAACGTAAGCGTTTGAACGTGCACGACACAGAGCTCACATCAGACTTTCGAAACAATACACACCTCGTGACACTTCCGCGAAACAATAATACTCAACACTATCAAACAATCTCTCTTTCTAATGTTGTTTTCTAATGTTCGTTTTCAAACAATTGGCAATACACACCCAGAATATTCCTCCGTTGTTCATATTAATACGGGTGGTAGACATTTGATGTTAGAAAACAAAAAAAAAATTCAGATTACGAATAATTGAAAACGCACTTAATTCAACGAGTAACGTCAATGTCACCCCGCTACTGTCTATTGAAAATAGAAGGGTGTCGATCCAGTCGGAGAGATCCGAAAAAATTGTGTATTGCTGTTTGCCACGAATAAATCATTATTCTCCATTCACCCTTCGTACTTAAATCAGTCACGTGAATCACATAACCACGCGCGTCCCGTTCAACTACTCGAAAACATGAGTGAAACAGGCTGAGAGCTGTCACAAACCATCACTACTCTCGCCATTTTGGTTTACACTGACACTCAGAAACGATCAGAGAGGTGTTATACTATGAATACGCATGCGCGCGACAGGTGGCTGCCCGGGAGTTGAACGTTGCCTGCAGTATATTGTCGACATTTGAATTGTTATTGTATTTCGTTATTAAAAATTTAAAAAAAACAGGATTGACATTATTATATATTAAATATTATTACATATATATTTTTATTATATATAATATATATATATATATGAGATTATAAAATTATTTAAATATTATAAATTGTTATACAATAATTTATTTAAAAGTACAAATAGATTTTGAATATTTTTAATCAACTATAACTACTTATATTTGTTGAATGATAGTCAATTAATTGTTATCTTAATTCAATGTATTTTTGGATGAATAATTGATCATTTTTATTTAACAAATATATGCAGATAATATCAATATCATATCATTCTAAGTTTTATTATATTAAGTCACTTTTGATTTTAGAATCTTCTTATTATTTTAAGATTGATATTAATAGATTGTAAAAATTGTAAATTTATTTTTAATTTGCAATGTAATATACAAATATAAGTATTAGTATATAAGTATAAGTATTATAAGTATTATCATTTCATTTTTTATTATAATAAATTATTGAAGGCATAAAAATTAAATCTAAAAGTTGATAAATTATTGATTATATAAAAATCATGTTCACATATTTTATTTATTTTTATATATATTTTTCACATCAGTAAAAATTATGTATTTTCATAATTTATATAAATAAAACTATATCAATTGTTATTATATATATTATATATATATCTACTTATAAATACTTTATATATATTACATATATATTTTAGTATATATAAATATTAAATATAATAAATATAATAAAATACTAAAGTATATAAAATATATACTTTATTCAACAAGATAGAAATTTATAAATCAAATTAATTCAATATTATTAGAAAAATTTTAATAAAATTTTAATAAAATAAAAATAATAAATTATTCTTAAAATTAATAAAATTAATAATGAGTTAATAATAATGAGTTATTAATAGTAACAAATTTTTTGGTAATAAATTAAATATGTTATAATATTATAAATCATTATATTACATCAATAAATTATAAAATTAATAGAATAAATATTAGAAATTATAATATTTCAATATTTTATATTTTAAAATATTTTTTTGAATTTATTCATAATTTATTAATTTATCATTATCAATATCCACTTATAATATTCGACATTGTCTGCTGAGCAATGGTTATCGACGAGTAGAAGATCTTAGTTTATTTGCCAGTATACTTTATCGTTATTATAGAAAGATGAAACCTATTTATTTTTGTGGCACTGTATTATCTACAAATAGTAACTCATAAAAATTTAATTATTATTTCATGTCAAACAATAATTTAGATTAGAGTTTTTTTTATATTCTCATTTCATAATTTCAAAGTTTTTAAATATTATTTTTTATTAGATTATTTTTTATTATTTTTCTAAGATTTTAATTTTCCATTTTATTTTTAATTTAACTTTTTAATATTTCAATTTATTTCAAATTTTAATTAATGTGGGTATATAGTATAAAACTTATTTTATTTTATTAAAAATATAAATAAAATTCGACTTTCCTATCACATAAAAAAATAAAAATAAGAATTTAAAATAAAATATTCAAAATTTATCAATCTATTTTAAAAAAATATTTTTGATACTTGTAGAAAAAAATTGGCCCATGGGGGGATCGAACCCACGACCTTCGCGTTATTAGCACGACGCTCTAACCTACTGAGCTAATGGGCCTTGCTGACTTATGTTTTATTGGATAGATGTATTGTCGTATAAAAACCTAAATATAGATTATAAACTTAAATAAACATTATATATATATTTGTGTTATATAATATTTTTTAATAATTATATTATATATATATATATTTATATTATAATAAAAATACAAATTTAAAAAATATTAAAGTTTAAATTAAATTTAAAAATTTGATTTTGAAAGATAAAAAATTTATTTATTTTTGTGCTTTTTAGTATAACATTAAAATCAAATATGTACATAATATTATTTTATATAAAATTCATTATATATTATATATTATATATATTATAATATAATAACGTTATATCACATTTTATTTAATTTGACATAAGGCATTTTTAAAAATTTCATTTAATTTATCATATCCCTTTAAGCCAACTTTAGTACCAGCTACTTGACAACCAAAAGTCACAGCTCCTTGCAAAACATTTTGTGTAATAAATTCTGTATGACTACATTCTAAACTTTCAATATTATAATTCATTTTAATATTACGTTCCATTTTTACATCTGTATGTAAGACACTAGTTGCTTCATTTGTTTGTAGATTTCGTTTTCTGATAAATTCCAATTTTGCCTTATTTAAAAAATGTAATACTGCAGCATTGAAAGTATCTCCAGCTCCTAAAGTGTCTATAACTTTTTGTGGTGGAAATGCAGGTGATTGTACTATAATATTGTCAGGAGTTCTTGCCATAGCACCTCTATCACCCCAAGCACATATAAGAGTTGCTCTGAAAAAAAAAATTTTATGATAATATGCTTATTTTTAAGTAATTTTTAAATAATTTTTTTATACCCTGATTTAGCTTCTTCGCCAATATTCTTCAATGTTTCACTCATATTTTCATATCCTCTACTTTGAGCAAAATCTTTAGCTATAAATACTAGATCAACATAAGGTAATAAATCTAATAATTCTTGTTTTGGAGTTTCTAATTCTACACTGATAGTAATTGGTGCTTGATTTGTATCTATCTCTTTGTTATCTTGACTATAATTCAGCATATTATTATAATTTTCCACACATTGCATCATAGATAAAACTTCGTTCAAATTTCTACCTTCAAAATGAATCCAACTATAATCTTCTAAATGTAATTGTTCAAAATTTTTTAATGTTAACTCTGGCAAATTTGGATTATGATGCACAATCGTACGAGAACCAGAGCTTAGACTTAGAATAATAGTAGATATTGGACATCCTATTTTTTTTATCATAGGACAATGAGAAAAGTCAATATTATATTTTTGCATATCATTTTGGAAAAAATTTAAATGTTCTTCAGCACTTAAAGTACCAAAAAATTCACATGAGCTTCCTAATAGAGAAAGAACTGTGCAAGAGTTAGATGCATTACCTCCTCTTTGCCATCTACATTCTATAGATCTGCAAAATAAAATATAAATTAAAAAAAATAATAAATTTTATTTTGAATATATTAAAAATATTAATTAAATTTTATTAATTGTAATAAATAGTATAAAATTACTAAAAAAATATTGATTATATAATTATTATATTTATATTTATATTATAAATTTATATAATTATTATATTTTAGTAAAGCATATTTATTATTTACATCAATATTAATATCAGCTGATTAGTAATGATAAAATAGATGGATAATACTGCGCAATCGCATATATAAAAATACCTTTTACCTTTGGTCAGAATCTTCTACAGGATATTGTTTGCACGTTTGTACAATATCTAAACAGCTTACTCCAACGCAAAGAATTTTTTGCCGATTTGATTCCACTGTAAAAGATGTACCAACAATTTTCTCGTAGAAACTTGAAATCATGTCAGTCAACAGTGTAAATATACAACTTATATTACATATCTCTTACTTGAGAGATGATATAAATTTAACTGATTAACATATATTGAAATGAATTTTATGATTCGATAACTAACCATATTTTTCATTTAATCGAATTTTTCCTTTATTATCTGTACGATTAGGTATAATACATATGTATCGATTAAATTTATTTAACCTTTGACTCTCGACAAATATTCTGATAATTTTTAATGTTATTTTTATATTTAAAATAATACTGAAATTTAGCATATTATAGAACAAATTAAATATTTTTATGAGTTATATTCATATCATTTATTTAATATATCTATAATATATATATATACATATATATATATATATATAAAGATATAATGAAGATTATGAAGAACGAAATATTAATTTTATTACAATATAGATTTTTACTTTGTTAATCTTGTATTAAAATATATTAGAAAATATATGTAAAAATTAATTATTGTATTTAAAAACTATATAAATGAAATACAGCATTAATTAATGTATTTACAATAAAATTAATTGAAAAATATCTTAAAATTCCCGCTTCGTGTGTCAACATGGAACGATTATAGCGCTTAATGATCAACGAAAAATGCCAAGATGGCAACGCTAACGATTTCATTGTATGTTAAGATAGTTTTTATTGTTTATTCACTAAAATTTTAAATATAATATCTAAAAAGATTATTTTATGAAAAAATATAGAGTCTTTGCTAAATTATTAGAAATATTTGTTTTTTAAGTAGGCTAAATCTATGTAAGGAATTCATATAAATTACCATATCGAAGCTTCGTCTAATTATTCTCCGTCATTTCACTATCAAATATTTGTTACCTACGCTTTTATCTTTAGATTAATTATTATCATTAATTATTATTATATACGATGGATCCTCGAATACATAGAAGATCAGAACCAGAAAAAGGACCAGGCGATTTGGTCAGTGCATTAACCTCACAAATTATTTTTCCTCAAAATATAAATTTTTGAAATAATTTATAATATATATACATACGAATGCGTATATATCTAAAACTGAAAATTATTAAAAATTCATAATTATTTAACTTTAATTATTTTTATCAAGAAAAAAGATAAATATTTTAATCTGAATTATATCTTCCAGATAGTTGAATGGTTAAATGAAGCTTCTTTAAATCCAGGAGAAGATATAAAAGTTACAAATTTATGTAAAGTTCAAGAAATCTTAATTAATAAGGAACCACAATTACTTCCATTATATTTGGATGAAGCATTACAGTTTTCTTTAGATAGATATGCAGAAGTTAGAAAAACAATTACAGGTTTTATAGAAGAAGCCGGGTAATAATTATTCTTGAAATTTATAATATAATACAAAATTTATAATATAATATAATATTTATAATATATATACATACATATGTATGTTATAATATTATTATTTGTATTGTGAATAAAATAATCATATTTTATTTATAGAGTAAAACAACCTGAAGTAATTCCACGTGTTGTTCAAATACTTTTAAGATTAGTTTCTGATGAATCATCAGCTGTTGCTAAAAGAGCTCTTAGAGCTAGTGGTAGAATATTAAGAGCTGCTTTAAAATGGATATCTAGTGCTACTACAGTTACAGCAGAAATGGAAGTAGCATGGAATCAACTTAGTGCTCTTAAAATTCAAATAATAAATATGATTGATAGTGATAATGATGGGTAAAGGAATTCTTAAAATTTTATTTTATACATTTTGATTAAAAATTAATTTATAATATTTTCTTCTTTTTTATATTCAGTATCAGAACACAAGCTGTGAAATTTCTTGAAGGTGTTGTTTTAATACAAACATATCCTGATCCAGATATTCCTAAAAAAGCTGATGATTTTTCTTTAGAAGATATTCCATTAACATTAAAAATAGCACGTAGACGAAAATTAGAAGAAGAAGCTAATGATGTAATGGATTTATTAATAAAATTTCATGGATCTCCACATGTTAGTAGTGTTAATTTGATGACATGCATGGGATCTTTAGCATTAATTGCTAAAACAAGACCTCAATTTATGCCAGGTGTAATACAAGGTATGCAATACTTTCAAAAAAAAAAGAAAGAAAGGAAAAAAGTACAATTTAATCATTAAATTAAATTTCAACTTTCCCACAATTATTATTACAATTAAAATTATAATTTGATTAAATTAAAATTTATCAATTTATAGCATTACAGAGATTACAACATGATTTACCACCTACATTGTCCGATTCTCAAGTAACTAGTGTACAAAAGCAATTAAAATTAACTCTATTAGGATTAATGAAACATCCAGCTAGCATAGAATTTGTATCTATAATAGCTAAACAATTAACACAATTAGGAGCAAAAGAACAAGAAATTCTAAAAGCTTATCCGAAACCAGAAGATATTCGGCGTATGAAGAAACGTCAACAAGTAAAAGTGCAAAAAATAAATTTTTACTATATAAACTGATGATAATTATTAATTATTAATAATTTACGTAATTTTTAGGAAGCAGCTGCATCTTCTGCAGCAAAACGTGTGAAAATTGAAACTTCTTTAGTATCAGATGAATCGGAAATTGTACCCAGTTTAATTCCTACTTCAAAATTATCAGAATTAATTGAACTTTCAGAAAGTTTTATTGCTGAAAGATTAAGCGTAGAAATTGCTACAGATTTAGTAATGGATAGTATGGTAGGTAAATTTTTATATAAAATAAATTAATTTTTTTATTAATAACTATTTATTTTTTTTTTATTAATTTTTTTTTAATAGGCATGGGTTCCAGACACAATGACAGCTATTTTTCAAAGAGAATATCAACCTACTTCAACGACCGATATAAATATTCAGCGGCAGACAATTGCTAAATTATTAGCGACGCAAATAAAGCAAGCTAAAACGAAGAAAAAAAAGGATGCTAAAGATGAAGATGCTGTGATGGAAGATTTAGTAAAAAATCCAACTATTAGCGTAGCAGAAGCTAAACGAGAACGAAAACGTGAAAAAGATAGAGAAAAAGAGAAAGAAGCAAGGGCATCTCTAGAAGCGCATGAAAAATCATTGGCGAAAACAAGAACTCGTTTAAAAGCCTTAAAATTGTCTGAAGTTACAAAACCATTGTCAAAAGAAGTAAAAGAAAAAATGTTATTGATGGCTGTGAATCGAATTTTACTTTCTGAGAAAACAGCTGTATTTGGTGGTGTGGCAGCCATAAGGTAGATCATTTTATAAATTATTGATTTTTTTAAAAATATTATTAATTAATATAAAATATTGTTTTTTTTTTTTTTATTTTTCTTTAGATCAAAAATTTTAACTACTCTAGCTGCAACATTTAATCCATACATTAAAGAGGCAGTATTACATTATATTACTGATGATATGAGAAATCGTTTAGATTTAGCATTAGGTTGGTTATATGAAGAATATGCATTGCTTCAAGGTTTTCAAAGACGAACTACATTATGTACAAAACCTCAAGAAGCTCCACATCAGGCTTATAACTTTTTATTATGTACTTTAGTATCTGCAATAGATTTAGTTCAAGGCAAAGATCGTGATACATTATTATATAGGTAATAAATAAATGAAGAGTTTAATATAGTCATATAGTTTTAAGTATATATATATATATATATATATATATATATATATATATATATATATTTTTTTTTTTGAAAAGGCTATACTTGGAAGCACCTTTAATTACCGAAGATGCTGTTGAAGCTTTAAAAATGGTATCTTCTGATGAAACAAGAGGATTGGTACCATTGCAATTATTAAAAGAGATGGTTATTCGTAGACCAACAAAACAATTAGTTTTTCTAAATGTATTATTATGTCATACTGGTCACGAAAATAATACGGTAACTTATAATTATTTGATTACGTAATTCAAATATCTTTTATATGCTTATTTTAAACATTTTAATTTTATGTTTATAAATAGATAAGAGAAGCTGCTATACAATTAGTTTGTCAACTGTATAGTCGTCCTGAATTAAGTAAACTCATAGAAGAGTACGCGGTTCTTTATTTAGGTTTCTTACGGCTTCATATACCTCCTGAAATTGTTTTTGGACAAGATAGAGGTAGGCCACAAGTAGAATCTCAATGGACTGAATCAACTACAAGAGCTTGTCTTGGATTATATCTTGCTCTGTTGAGTGAACATCAAGACTTAATTCATGAGTAAGTTATTTTTTTCAAAAGCATTTAATAATTATATATATCTACTAATATTATTTTTTTAGATTGGCAAGAGTTTATACATCAATGAGTGCAGATGTCAAACGTATTGTTCTTCGATTAGTAGAAGGACCTGTAAGATCTTTAGGAATGGGTAGTCCACAATTGTTGGCATTAGTTGAAAATTGTCCTAAAGGCGCTGAAACACTAGTTACAAGAATTATTCATATTCTTACAGAAAAATGTATTATAAATTTATAATTTTACATTTGCTTTTATTATTTTGATATATAATATCAATATAATATTCTTTCATTTTTAGCTGCACCAAGCGTGGAATTAGTATCAAGGGTACGAGAACTCTATCAAACTAGAGTTTCAGACGTTCGATTCTTAATACCAGTCTTAAATGGTTTAACAAAAAAAGAAGTAATAGCCGCTCTTCCAAAACTCATAAAGTTAAATCCTATTGTTGTTAAAGAAGTAAATAATAATATAATATTATTAAAATAATATAATCTAAATTTAAAATAAAATCATGTTACATTATTAATATTTTAATTTTTTTTATAGGTATTCAATAGATTGTTAGGCACTCACAATAATGAAAGTGGTGTACCTCATACATCTCCTATTACACCTGCTGAATTATTAATAGCATTGCATAATATAGATCCAAGTAAAGCAGAATTAAAAACAATTATAAAAGGTATAATATATCATTTTGCCTATTTGATCCTACATAATCTTATTTCTATTTTTTATTCAAAATTGTAATATCAATTTACAGCTACGTCTTTATGTTTTGCGGAAAAACAAATATATACGCAAGAAACTGTAGCTGTTGTAATGCAACATCTTATGGAGATGACACCGCTTCCAACATTACTCATGCGTACAGTGATACAAAGTTTAGCATTATATCCTAGATTAAGTGGATTTGTTATGAATATACTTCAGCGGTTAATTCTCAAGCAAGTTTGGAAACAGCCAAAAGTTTGGGAAGGTTTCGTAAAATGTTGTGAACGCACGCAGCCACAAAGTTTTGCAGTTATTTTACAGCTTCCTCCAACACAATTAGCCGAAGCGTTAAAAATGGCAAGCAATTTACGAACACCTTTACTAGCACATGTCGAAGCCTTTGCTGAAAATCAGGTAATTTTTTTCAATAACATATTTTATTTATATAAAAATAATATATATTCTTGATTTTATTTCACTAAAAATTAAAAAAATTCAACATGAAAATGTAATATCTGTAAAATCTTTTCAGAAAGCGCACATTCCGCAATCAATAATGGATGTTATTCAGGGTAAATCACCTTGTGACATGCATGATGAATTTGATATTGTGAGTAAAAATACCTGTATATAAAGAATTGATTTTTATACTATCATAAAAATAATAAATATATGAACTGATCCAAATAGTTTTTCCTTGACTTTCTTGCAGGCACCACCCGGTGATTATCCGATTGAACAAAAACCAGATACAATAGAAACTGATGTTTCAGAACCAGCTCCTCCTGGTTTAGATTAGCATAAACTCATTCCAGTGTTGGGATTTGAATCATCATCAACAGATTGTCCCAACTTTAACGAATTTACCTTGTAAATTATTAATTATTTTTTTATTCGCATTATATTCAGTAATCTGAAACGTTAGATCCACGTATTTACCAAATCACATATGAAATGTAAATATTTCTTATTCAGAATTTGCTGAAAATTCGATTAATTTTATAGCTATGACAAATCCTTATTTCGTTCTATTTTGTAAATAGAACTTTCTCTTCTGCATATAAATGTATATACATGTTATCTTCATTATATAGTATATTTTCATTTATTTTCTGATAAATGATAATTTTCAATTTTACAAAACAAAAATTAAATAATTTTTTTCAATATTTTCATTTTCATAAAAAAAGTCAAATACTATTATTAATAATTGAAATTTTAAATTCATTTACACATAACTATTTTCATAAATCATAATTATGATAAACGAGTTCAACATCTAATATATACAGTTACAATTTAGATATATGAATATTTATAAAATTAAAAATTCGAATATATTTATATAGTTTTCTCTATTTATATATGTGTATACGTGCACTTGCTCGCGTGTATGCTTGTGCATCAGATATTTTGCTATCAAATCGTTATAATATTGATACTGTGTATATAGATTATTTTTACATGTAAATAGCACGTGTATAATATTTTTCATTCATTTCACAGAATACTTACATCACGTGCGAATGTTTCATTTGTCGCAAAATGTAAGTATAAAAACTCATTTTAAAACATAAGAACATAAGAAATCTTTAATATTTCAGTTGCGCCATAATATTTTATGCGCAACACGTATGATTATTTATTTATAAATTAGTATTATTTATAAAATAGTATATTATATTATTTTATTTCTACAAACGTTAAAATATATAAAAATGAAATTTTATACAAAAATTATAAAACAAGTTACAAATTTTGTTGATCTTTATTGAAAGATATTTCAAAGATCAAAATATATACAAAACTAAATAAAATATTCATTTTTCAATACATTTTAAAATTCTCTTGTATATTATTGTAAAAACTTAGCAACAGTTTTTCCATGCATTATTTTGCAATGTATATTATAATTTTATAATAAAAATACATTCTCTCATATTAGGAAATTTGATTTTCATCCAAAGTCAACACCGGTATCTAGTAAATCGCGTAACATAAACGAGGCCTTCTTTGGAAGTATTCTAAATATATAAAATATTAATTAATAACAAAATTAAATTAAATATTAAGAACAAGAAAAAAAAATATTACATATTTAGTAACATTAATAATAAATTTACCTAAAAATATGTCCTAAGTAAAGCAAATATCCAGGTACACTAAATTCCGCATAATTTCGACGAACTCCATCTAAAATTTGTTTAGCTGCTTCCGCGGCAGGCATTGTACCAAAATAACTTGGTATCCTTTAAAAATTATAAAAAATAAATTTCCGATAAAAATAAAATACCGTTATTTCATTACTTACCTAAAACGAATATCTTTTGCTACTTCAGCACCTACAATAAATGGATAAACATGGACTAAAGAAATTATAATATTACTGTTTGAATGTCTTAACTCCGTATGTAATGACTCAGCTAATCCTTGAACTGCAAATTGTGCAGTGGATAAAGAAACTCTTTTCCCTCCTGTGGCAGCACCAGAAAGGCCAGCCACAGATGACATAACCACTATATGACCTTTACCAGCACGCTCCATGCATGGTAAAACTGTATCTAATAACTAAAAAAAGATTTTAATATAAAAATTCACTAATAAATTATTTATCATTCAAATGATATTTACCCAGAAATGACTCAGGATAGTCAAATCAATCGTATGTCTTATTTCTGGTGGATCTTGAACTAATGCTCTAGGGCTTGGTATACTACAGCAATGGAAAAGCATTGTAACTTCGCCTAATTCTGATTGAATAATATTCACTGTATGAGCTACCTATTACGTTTTATTTACAATCAAATCAATATATATTTATTATAATATAAATATTATATATTTGCTTATTGTACATTTATAATGATTACTCACTTCATCTTTATGTGTTATATTACAAATATACATTTTAGCAATTCCTAACGATTTAGATGCTAATTGTACAGTATTACCACAATTTTCAATATTAATATCTACACAAGCAACATTAACACCAAGTTGACACAAATGAATTGCTAATTCTCTACCTATGCCTCGTCCTGCACCAACAACCTAAAATCAAAAAATAATTTTTAATTTAATTTAATCTAATAAATTTTCTTTTATAATTGAAATTCTTTTATAATATAATTATATTACCATTGCAACTTCTCCACGAAGACTTTTTAAGGGAGGAGGTCTAAATATTCTGTATAATGCAATTAAAATAGCAAAAAATATTCCAAATAAAAGTGTCACAAGATCTACTATTAAAATAACCAAAGAATATAATCTGAGCAACATCTTTGGTTTTCTTCTCAAATTCTTCTGCAATATAAAATTATACTTGTTTCTAAATTATTCAATTAATTTAATATATTAAAAAAACAATTAATTGTTAAAAATTATTTTATTATTGTAATAAACAGAATATTTACCATTATGTTAAATAAAATAATCAAAACTAAATCGTAATAAAAAATAATTTGAATAAAATAAAAGATGAAAAAATGTATTAAATCTAAATATTATAAATAAATATAAATATTTTATATCAAATTACGTTATTTGTGATAACATATTTAGGATTTTATATAATAAATAAGATTTATATAGTATTATTAAAAATTTATTTAAAATAATTTATGATTATTATAATATCAGAAAACATTAGTACAAATTTTTTGATTGTATCTAATTGTATCTGTAATAAAAATTATTAAATCTTATTATTACATACCACGTATTCGACAATTCTTTTTAAAACTTTTAACCGCCGTTATTATTGCTTCTATATTCTTTTAAATAGATTTAAATAAAATAATTTTAAATTTCATAGCATATTATTCACTAAAAATAAAATTGAAATTAAAAAAAATAATTTTAATTAAAATATTAAAAGTATCAGAAATACTTTTAAAAAAGATTTTAGATATTTAACCTTTCATTCGTTTCAAAGAATTTGAACTTTATTTGCTTATCTTATAAATTCAGTAGCTATAAATGATACAATTTTATTGGCATAAATAACTTATTTTAATTTATAAATATAATTTTTAATTTCATGTTAAATTCATTACATAAATTATATTCAATTTATATTTTTTTTTTGTACTTTCTATAATTAAATTGTATTTGTGGATACATATATATAAATATTCATGCAAATACAGCATAAGTATATATTTTAAATATTTTAAAGTATGCAATTAAATACATGATAATTTAACATTATAAAAAAAAAAATGTATCGAATATTTATTTTGATATATGATTTTTAAATGAGATTTATTTATTTCAATAAGTTTTTTTTAATTGAATTAAGAACTTTTATTCTTATGTATTTTTTCTTTATAACTATATATTTTGTTATTTTTGAAAGTTTTAATTTTTTAATATCTAAATCGAAAATAAATAATACATGAAACTTTTTATTCATACAATAATAAATGTAATTATAGTTTGCATTCTGTATATGTTACATGTTATATGCACTATATTGATTTGATAGAGTGACGTAATTGTTGAGAATAGTTTATTACATTATTATTTAGATCAAGAAATTTATTCAAAATGTGGTATATGACTTTACCACCAATAATTATAATAGCTGTATGTTCAGCATTACCAGCATATGTGGCACCATATATAACTAAATATTTTCACGGAAATGTAAGTAATTTTTCTAACATAACCTCAATATAACAACATTTAAATATTATTTAAATATTGAAATATTAATTAAAATTAAAAAATAAAATATTAATTAAAATTATAAATGAAGATAATATATAAAATAATGAAGATTACTATTTAAATAATTACTATACAATAAATGTTTTTTTTTTAAATAAATAAATATAAATAATTTTTTTTTATAAATGAATGGTTTTATGAATATATTATCATATATGTATTATTTGTTTATTTATTAAAATTTGTATAAATTCATTTTCCATTACTTTTTTCTCTTCGCTAATTTTTCTATATTTTATTACAGACGCAAACGAGACTTTATACTACTCATTTAGAATTACTAGGATATTCTAGAGATTATGAACTAGGTGGTAATAAGCATTGGAATTTTAAGGTAAATAGAAATATATTATAAGTATATAATGATTCATAATCTCTTCTATAATATATTATTATAATTAATAATTTTAAATTTAATTAATGTAAACAGATTTTTAATATAATTATTTTATTTTTTTAGGGTTTGGAATCCATTCCAGATAAATAAAAGCATATTGGCTTATGCTATATTAAATAATATTCATTATTTTAGTGAAGTTATTATGTAAATCATATTGTAACATATATCATATTGTAACATATATAATGAAAAATGTAGTATAATTTCAGATTTTTTTTAATTCTCCTAATTATAAAAATTTATTATTTATTTTAAAAAAGTGCTATAATTATGTACAATTTAATTTAATTGTAAATACTCTTTGTAAATTTTATTAGAAATTTTAATGATAAATTATTATAACATAATAGTATTATATCTTTAATATAAAATATAAAACAGAATATAGTACTATAAGAGTAATATCTTGATAATTGATATCATATAAACATATTTTATTTAAAATTTTATAATTTTATTGATAAAAACTTAATCATACATCAATTTAATCAAACTTTTAATCATTATTTAATCTTTTCAGAAGCTAAAATATTATATAATTATATAATATTATAAATAATAAATATATTTTGATTTAAATAATTTTTTATTGAAATTTTTTTTCTGAATATAACAATTATGATAAAAATATATACATATATTTGTACAATTATGTAAATACAATATAGAATTCGAATGAAAAATTAATAATGCAAAATAGATTTATAAATAATATTTTTATTATCAGATAATCGAAAATGGAAAAAATAATATTTTTGCAAGAAAATTTTAATTTACTTTTATTACTATTTTTTTTTTATTTCCAATATTTTAGATCATTATATATCTCTGCATATCAAAATTTTTCCGATATTTAAAAGAATATTTAAAAGAGAAAAAAATTTCAAGTATTTCGAACAACGTATTTCATACTATTGTAGTTTAAAGTTCTGAACCCCTCGAAAATATATGTATAAGATCGGTCCCTACGCTTAAAAAGAGATAATGGACAATAGACTGCCGAGGGGGCTGTTAGAGGGATACAGATCTTTGAACACGACATGAAAGTTACAGGTATACTATCCATATGTATATATATATATATGTTTTTTCATTAAAAATTGATGAAGAAAAAAGATAATAATACCTATTGCATTAATTAAATCAAAATATTCAAGTTTAAATAATATCAATTTTCAATAATCAATTTTTTGAAAAAAAAAAATATTTAATTAAATTAAATTATTAAAACATTTACAAAACGTATAATGATAGATCAATCATAAAATCGATAAAATCTTTGTCAATATTTTTCAAGAAAAATTCTAATAGATATAAAATAAATAAGATATGGTTAATTGCGATTGCATCAAAAAATATATGTGTCATCGATTACAATAATCTTTACTTTGATATAGAAAAGTACTTAAAATAATATATATTTAGTTTATACCAATCAAATTGACATAAAAAACAAATCTGATTATGAAATTGATATTTATCGATTCTATTATTTCTCATTTAAGTACTGAAAATTTTTACGTGCAATCGATGTTAATCTTTCTGCTTCAAAAGTTAAACATTAGTCATAAATTCCTTTTATGATTGATGCTGATGTATCAAGCAGTTAATTTCTTTTGTTCTGTACTATACTTTTGTATATACTCATTTAGAAACTTAATTACCTGTCAACTTTTATCCATAGTATAAAGTATGCTTGCAATTTCAGCATAATCACGAAAAACTGAGAAGAAAATCGGCCCTGTTCAAGATACCGCTTGGCGGCAGTCTAAGCTTCAGCTTTAAATCGGTTTTCGGTCTGAACGAGCGACCTCGCAGTCGAGTGCGAGACGCCGTGCAAGTAACATCGCGTTATATGCCGCGTCCTTTTTCTTCACGATTTTTCCCTTAATTTTTTAATGGTTCATTCCTTCAAATTTTGCATCAACACACAGTTTCGAGACTCTTTAAGATCATTTTGGAAATAATTGAAAAGAACGTAAGGAACAATCGTTTAATTTGTTTACGCGGGAATTATTAAGAAATCGGACATATCTGTTCGGTATATTCGACCCTTTGAGCCTAAAGGCGAATACGGACGAGAAACAACAAAGCCAACAATAGAAAGTTGCGAAATTGCAATTTTATTTTTCAAGTTACGAAGAAATATGGATATATTACAAGTTTTTTGACATCATTATTATTGTTTTTTCCTTTACTTATTTATCCTTTTCTAGTTGATTTAATTGTTTTATTATTTGTTCTAAAAGAAAGCAGTTGAATAGCATATTTAGTGGAAAGTGTATCGACGAAAGTTTCGAACGGCGTTCACGGCCAACCTGTTAGTCATGTGAGAACGGTAAAAACCATTCTGGCAGGAACTCTGGAAGAGCAGTTTCTCGGAAACGGCCGTCAGAATAGTAATAACGATGTAGTGAAACCTGCTTCTCGCCGAGCAAGGATACGCGTTGTTTCGACGATCGTCCCTTTGATCGCTCGTGCGCTATAGTTCGTATGCCGTTTTCACGAACGGTACCTCTTTATTATACATATGTATGTGCAAAATGATATCGTTTTTAAAAAGACAGCATTCTTGCAATTGTTTCAACGCGATATTGTAAGACTATTGAACGTAACGAAAAGAACAAAAATAAGAGAATATTACTAGAAAGAAGTGAATCATTTGTTCACGGACATGCAACTATTTTGCAACAGTTCTGGATGGCGCGGTAGAAAGGCAGGTAAGCGAAATTTTATCGACTTTTATTCATTTTATCAATATAATCTTGCATTTGTTTCGAGAAATGAAAGAATGGATTGTTAGCTATTAGAAAGATATAATTATATATACATAATATATATATATATATATTAATCGGTACTTGGTATTATCTGTTTATTTTCTATTGTATTCATCTAACCTTTTCTTTTCCGTCTCATTCTCGATTACTCATTGCGAAAAGATTAACGTTGTTTCATGGTATTCGAGACAGCATGTCATCACGCAAAAAGTAATGGAAAAAAATAATGCTGTTTTATGAAAAATTGATCTTTTCGCGCGTTATTTCTATGATTTGTTTTTTACTTGCATTCTTTCATCGTTTAATATCACAATATTGATTAATATCGATTAATATTTTTCGGTTCAACGTCATCGTACTCTTAATATTTTTAATAATCGATCAATACTTGTCTCATTACGGCGAGTTCACGATAGAAGAGAGATTCTTTTCCCTTTATCGGTAGTTATTGGCGGAATCATGGCTCGTAAAATTTTACACAGATTAATTATGTAGAAGATTGAAATTTCATTGAAACTAGATGCAAACAGGAAATTGAGGAGGATTAGCTCGACTCAAACTGTTTCAAGAGATTTTTTTATGCGTCAAATGACAAAGATCGGATCGTGGAAAGGTTTAAATTACTTTTTCTCGAGGGGAAAGGGAACCAGTCTCATCACGAGATTCCGCGTTATCGGTAAGGAAGTTAATCTCCGTTCTCTCGAACGTTGATAAATCGCACTCGTTGATAAACCGTGATGCCCTATCCCGAGCACGATTTTCCTAATCGCCGACAGCCATTTTCTAACAAACTGGTCGTTCGTTATGTAAACTCGTGGTTATTTCGTTATTCCACGACAAAATATAATCAGTCCCCCAATCCGATAAAAATGATAATAAAAGTCTATAAAAAAAAAAAATATAGAAAAACATCTATGCAATAATTTGTTGTAATTACAAAATTATTAAAATGAAAATCTATTCCTGTATCTAAGCGTTAAATCCACGATAAAATCCTAAATCAGGAGTTCAAACCAGTCGAACGAGAAATGACAGACAATCTTTTAATTAAAATAATATTCGACCACGAATCGCGTTCACGCGTTCTCGTGTTATTCGTCAGATTCGTGCGCGTAATTAAAATTTTCATCACTTTGAATTCACGCGTGTACGTGTGCACCCTTTTACGCGTATTAAATATTAAATTCACGGCACGCGTAAGCTTCGGGGGAAAAGATTCGTTAATTTTTATCCACCGTCCAACGACCTCGCTTTGCTTTCTGCAAATGGGACTCATGAAGTGAAACTTTTTCAAGAAAATAACGTATATAGTAGAGTTAGATTTAACGTTTCAACTTTTTCAAAGATATACTCGGGCATATATAAAGATAAACATTACTTAACGACGAGTAAAGGAAAAGGAACAAGCGATGCAACGTTATCGGATCGTTCGAGTGGACTTTTTCTAATCTTCGTCGAGCTAGATGATGCGATTTCGAATCGTTGCGCCTCTCCTCGTGTATCGTGTAAAAGAATAGCAACAACTTGCATTTCCGTTCAAATCGTTCGAGTGTGTTGGCAACAAGGGGGGAAGGGGAGGGGTTTCCATGTACCGGTAAACATACGCGCATCTCGTTCGCCTATTTAAACACATAATTAAACAACATTGCATCACGGATAAATGCAATAATCCTTGCGCATTGGTTTCCCAACGCGTTCACGAGTAACGCTTTGCTTCATAATTGCTTTTGCTTCATTGTGCAATGCGATCGGTTCGCGTTGCGCGCATCGGACCTCCCCGCCCCCCCCCCATTCCCTCTCCCCGCCATTGTCTCTCCGACCACAACCGGACCTATACTTTTCCTTCTTCGAACGGCATTGCTTCCCCCTTTAAAACGACTCGACCTCGCAACCCCGTCATCCTTCTTTCCTCCAACCGAATCCCTCGGTCTCCATTCTTCTCGATCCATCTCGATCCTTCCCGCTTCCCATTCTGACAAATTTAAGCGCACCTGGAACGAATCGGGGCGGCAGATGTTCTCCGAATTTCGTTCGAACGTTGTTCTTTTCTCAGGTAACGAAGTCACTTTTACGATCTTACGCGACGCGTTCTCTCTCTCTCTCTCTCTCTCTCTCTCTCTCTCTCTCTCTCTCTCTCTCTCTCTCTCTCTAAAAATTGTGTGTGTGTGTGTGTGTGTGTGTGTGTGTGTGTGTGTGTGTGTGTGTGTGTGTGTGTGTGTGTCCATATTCGCGCGTGTGTGTGTGTGTCCATATTCGCGCGTGTGTATTCGTGTGTATATGTGTGAATGCACATGATTTTGTGTGTGTGTGTGTGTGTGTGTGTGTGTGTGTGTGTGTGTGTGTCCATATTCGCGCGTGTGTGTGTGTGTCCATATTCGCGCGTGTGTATTCGTGTGTATATGTGTGAATGCACATGATTTTGTGTGTGTGTGTGTGTGTGGTTGTGTGTACACGTGATTTGTGTGTGTGTGTGTGTGTGTGTGTGTGTGTGTGTGTGTGTGTGTGTGTGTGTGTGTGTGTGTGTGTGCACGTGATTTGTGTGTGTGTGTGTGTGTGTGTGTGTGTGTGTGTGTGTGTGTGTGTGTGTGTACTTCTTCTTCTTCATCGAATCTCGATCGAGTCCAAGTTTATCGAGGCCGCCAATCAAAATCCTTCATTGCGAGTTCATTTTATCGGAATTATCCGCTTTTGTTATTTTCATCGTTCGTTCATTCATAGATATAGAAAAATTTGAACGAATTCGCACGTTTCATCGAGAATTTGACCCTTTTTTTTTTTTTGGTATCGTATCGAAAATTCGGATAAATTGTCTTTTTACACGGGGGGGGAGGGGGCCCTCTTTGTCGTTAAATCGCGGCCGATCGGTATCTCGGGATCCACGGGGATCCGCTGCAAATTGGTAATTTCGTTTTCAGAAACGAGATAAAGTTTTTTTTAAAACCTGTCTTTCCAATGTTTTCGCTCGGTCTATTTGTCGAACGGTTTCGAGTACTGGAGATATCTCTTATAATTGCGTATCACCGGCCGATCAAGAACGAGTGTTATCGACACACAATTGATGTTGTAAACCGTACCGAACTTACTCGAGCACACACACACGATCAAATGATACACACAATAACGAATTATTAACATCATTATTCCTTCTCGCGCGGAAAGAAGAGTCTCGAAATTCGGGTTCCTTTTTTTTTGATTCTCGCACCGAATTAAATCTCATTCCTCATCGAACCGAATCGGAAAAACCGAATTCAAAGTATTCAAATTAATCAGCGACCGGTGTACCGGCTCTTGTTAAAATTCTCCCCGCGAATTAAAAAAAAGTTTCGTTTCACCGTGAAATTGAATCAGTCTGTTTTATGAAAACGATTTCCTTTCGGGAATTTCAAACGTTGGAGACCGCGCGCGCGTATATATATATATATATATATATATATATGTATGTATATATATCTCGATAATATCATCGTGAAAATATTGCTTCAATTTGCGAAACGAACGTTATAAATAATATACGATATCCTGCAACTTGTGTTTCTTTTCGCACAATTTTCTTCTGTTTATTTTCCATTTTGACGGTTTTTAAAATTCGCGAAACTTCCTCGAACCGATAGTTAAACCCGCGGTTATCCGTCGAAGAAAGCGGGACAATTTTCGGTAGAAAATAGAATTAAATACGTATAACGTACCCTCGATTCCGTTGTTTCATTATTACCGGCCGTTAATTACGGTTCCCCGCTTTCGATTAATCATCCATATTATCCGATCGAAATTGAAATTGAGCCGCGATAACCGCGATAATCGCGCCACTTTCTTCCACGATTTACCTTGGCCAGAAGTGCGTCCGGCTTATTATGGCGGAATGTTGCCTTCCGCGTTAATCCCATCATCCGTAGCGCGTGTATTTAGGCGATAAACGAGTTTACCGCCATTATAACCGACCGTGTCGTTAAACTGCGTGAAACCTAGTGAACGCGGCCGCGCTATGATTTTCTAAAAGCCGTAAATTTAATCGCGCGATAATTAAACGGAGATCGCTTCTACTTTCTTACACACCTTCTCGAGGCTCGAGAAAAATATATTCGTAAGACTCTCTTCTCGAAAATCCGAACGTGTGATTCCAATCCGTAGGAAGAATTTATCGAGAATAAAGGAAAGAGAAAAAAGAGGGGAGGGGGGGTGAGATGGATGTATAAGCAATGGCAGATTTCCCCATTCTCTCGTTTAGAAACGCAACGAGATAGAGAGAGGGAGGGTTCGGTGCCAGCGGGTCGGAATCGATGTTCCAGTTAAAACTGCACGCGGCATGTTAATGAGCGTTAATGGAAGACTAACGCGGGCATCGAGAGCTACGGAAAACGAGAATGTAGTGAGATAGATAGAGAGAGAGAGAGAGAGAGAGAGAGAGAGAGAGAACGCCAGCGAAGAAATAATTACGTAGTTCCTTTCGACGACGCCATCGTTTTCGGCGATTCTATTCCTTTTTTGAATTAGCGAAGAATTTCATTCAGGGAATTAGTCGGCATATCGAGTTAAACCGAAAGTTGAAACTTAAATCCTTATCGAGTTTTATAACTCGCGATAAATTTAAAAATGGTTAAGTCCATCTCTATGTATCTAAAAGGAGCGTCAAGGCCTCTTTCGATAGGTGAAAGATATAGGTTGAACGTAATAGTTTTACGAACGCCAGGCAACTACGGATTTTTCTCGTCGAAGCGAGCGCCATCCTCTGCGTATCGTACAGTTGAAACATCGCGAAACACGAGCACAACGCGCCCAATCAGTGCTCTACTGTTCCCCGAGCAGATCCGAATAACGAATACGATAAATTTCTGAGAAACTCGTTTCCCTAACTCCATCGCATCGAGATTTCATCTATGCGAGCAGGTTTCAAGGTTGTGTTGTTAAGAATGCAATGCGATCCATCTCGATTCATCGATCGCGAGCGAACGTTGGCAAAATGCTAAATCAACGGAGTCGCGACACGTGACTCGAGCTAACTTTTTCGCTAGCCGTTGGTATTTGCTCGTCAATTATTACGATCATTTCCATCGATCCGTTAATTATCAATTTTTCTACTGTCTTTTATGTCACTTCACAGCAACTTTTTTCGCGCGAGAAATAGAACGAATCACTTTTTCTATATATCTTCGCTTTTCTTAAGGTTTATTCCTTTAAGCTTTTACGTTCGAAGAGATAGCTATTTAACTTTGCCACATTCGATGAGCCTCGTCGCGTATCGGATTATCGAACAACGCTTCGGATTCTACTTTCGCAATCGGTCGATTAATCCGTGTTAAGACTTTGCACAACTGGATATGCGTTTCTTTTCATCGAGACGTACAGCTGGACTACTCTATTGTCGTTCGCAAAAATAGACGGTCCCTGGAACTTGTTCGGCTGCGATGGAAATGTAGTGCAACGCCGTGGACGGATATAAACGGAATGAGAAGAAATTCAGGTTTTTGGCGATGTCGGTGCTAATGTAAGCGGAAGAAAAAAAAAAAAAGTCGAGCTCGATTTCTTCTACCCTGTTTAAATTTAGCCTATGAGCGCGTCCTTCAATTTAATCCGCTCTTCTTGACCCAAAAGCGTTTTCATCCTCGCGTAAAGACTACCAACGAACGTATTACTACACGACGTAGCAATTATTAATGGCCCGTTAAGAAGGATGAAATTCGTTCTTTTTTATCCGTCTAACGTTCGCTTTGTTTCCGTTCAAACACGCGTGAATACGTAGATGGCGCTTCGAAACTAACCTCAAAAGTTGCTCGATGTATATTCAGCGTAGTGCGAAATTCTTGTCATTTTGTTCGAAACGTCGTTGCTTGGTTTTTCAGTTTACGGGATAGATTCGTGCAATTTCGACAGAGATATCGGATCAGAGATTTTGTCGAGGAGGCGAAGGATTGAAAAGAACGACACACCGAGGAACGTTCCATCGCATTCTCTCCTCTATTTGATCCGATTGATTCCACTCTGATATGGAATACATTATTAATATCGAGTGTCACCACGGCATCTCGATATCGAATGTCTCGACTGCGGGAGGAGGAGGAGGAGGAGGAAAGTCTTCGAGCTTGCGACCGTTCCACATTTTCAACTATATTTATTTATTATGCGCTGATAATAATTCCAACAGAAGGAGAACTTCTTATGAAAAAAGATCCGACGATATTCTCTCGGACAAAGCACGATGAAAGATTTAAAATAGGTAGGTAGCTATTCGCTTGCCACGGAGAATATTTCACCGTTGAAATTTAATAATTTAAACGTAATCTCGACGTTTCTTTTCCTTCGTTTTCTCCTCCTTTCAAGATTGCGCCGTATACACGTCGGATGATTTCCTTTCTATCGTCGTTTGGATCGGAATTAACGAAAATATCCCATTATATACTTTTACTCTCGTCCCATTCGAAATAGGTTAATCGATACCTCTTTACCGCTCTTTTGCATCTTTGATTACGATCGAGCCCGAATTTATCTTCCAATTATCTTCTCATCGAATTGCAAATTTGCAAATCAATCGCGCGATTTTTATCCTATCGATTCAATCTTCTTTTTACTATCTTTCGAGTTCGCGAACGAGTTTACGAACGAATCGATCCAGGAGGAGGATGTAATCGTTCGTTGGAAAAACACGGAGGGGGGATAAAATTGATGGCGGATAAACGCGTACGCGGCAATCGAGCACATCGAATAGTGAATTTCAGAAGGTTTCGACGTCGCGGGTGTTAGTGCTTTTAGGGAAGGAGTGGGGGGGAGAGGAAGAGCTGGCCTTTCACAACGGTCGAGAGCACGAAATTCCGCGGGTTCATTTGTCCAAGTCGGATGAGAGAGAGCTCGGCAATGGATACACACGTGCACAATATATCCACCAAGCTGGAGAATATTTATGAAGCTTCGCGGAAGATGAATGAGAAATCGGTCGCGAAAGCTTTGTGAGTCCTCTGTGCTCTGTTCATCTGGAACGCGTCAAACGTTCCTCCAGAGAGACGTTGTTTCGTCACGTTTCTAATGATCTACCTCGCCTTCGGGGAATCGTATCGGCTCGTATGAAACGATCCGTTTCGATTCCGAAGATTTTTCCTTCGCTTTTGCACGCGAATCAAGAAAAACCCTATCTTTCCCATCTCATTCGATTCGATCATTTCGAGCAGTTTTCGCAAAAATAATAAATCCCTTCTGTGATCCAAAATTTTCCAAAATTTTTAATAATCGAAATTTTCATCGATAATTTTAATTACCGTGTTCAAATGATTGGTACGAATATAAATATCGTTCGAAATTTTTACAAACGACGATTTAATAAACCGTTGTAACGAAAACTTGAAAGCGGTTATAAATTCCCGACGAAAGATAACCGATATGTCGGTTTACTTGGCGCTCCACGTGTGCGCAAACTCGTGTTACGAAGTAACAAAAATTATCGCGTTAATCGGAGAGCCACGGAGAGCTCGAACAAACGTGTCTTCGCATCGAGATTCTCTGATCTGGATAATTAATAATCGTACGATTAACGTGTTGTTGTTGTAATTGAAGCTTTTGAAATAATTAAATGCGTGTTACACCGCGGTTAAAACGAGTTAAACCGTTTCTCGGCCGTCTCTCTCTCTCTCTTTGCACGCGATCTTTTCTCTCTCGCGTGCGACTCGTTGCCGGTGAAAGCTAGCAGGTAATAAACGAGGCGAATCGATTATTTGTGCGCGGGGGTGGGAGGGAGCAGTACAGTACAGAATTCTCCGACTACGCGACAAAAAGCGTGTTCGTTACGTTCGTTACGTGTTTGCCCGTAGTAATATCGCAATTATCGTAGGTGAGACGATGTCGCGGTTTTTTCCCTTCCCTTTGGGAAGGGAACGCGTGTAAGAAAAATCAAATCGGTAATAGAGGGTTGCTACAACCTCGGCGGAGCAATTTTCCAACAGAAATTAAAACGATAAAGAAACTCTTATTACGTTCTTTTCCAGTCTGCCACTACCACCATTCTTGAATCTTGTTCTGGTATTTATAATCGTTCGGTATTATTCGGCCAAACTTTTTTAAAAATCTAATAGCTCCTTTGTCGATATATGCCAAGATATTTACTACTGGAAAAAGAATAATTCTCTCTCTCTTTTTCTAATTCTAATTGGATGCGTATATATGTATATATATGTGTTCTATTATTCGATAGATGAACCGTGAGAGTATCTCACGATGGAATCAAAAATATTCCTATTAGAGCCGATCGAGGTTCGACAAAGTTGTCGGGAGTTCTCGAAACTTCTCCGGCTCTTTTTCTTCAGTCAGTGGCTTTTAAACTTTTCGAGGATCGAACTTTTGTACCATTATTCGCGACTCGGTGATTCTTATTAATTCTCTGTGCCAACTCTCTCTCTCTCTCTCTCTCTCTCTCTCTCTCTCTCTCTCTCTCTCTCTCTCTCGTCGATCGGAGAACAATTTCATTACGCTTTTGTTTCTTTCTTTCTTTTTTTTTTTTTTTTCCTCTCCCCCATCAAACGATAGAAGAGATCGGTCGCGACTGATCGGGTCACGGAATTAAAAGCGCAGCGTCGCGTTTCTTTATTTATTACCGTTTTCCCATCGTTTCCCATTCGTTTGCCGGAAGTAATATGAAAATTATGAGCGATGTTGAAAATAATATTTATACAAAGGGAGAGAAAGAAAGAGAGTGAAAAGAGAATTGTCTTCGACTCGTTACTCGTTGAAAAAGAGAATTATTATTATTATTATTCTTTTCTCGAAGGGGAAGAATTTTCGTATGAAAATTCATAGATGATAAAAAAAAAAAAAAAGAAGAAGAAGAAAGAATGTTTGACCGAAGTAACGAGCGCAGTTCCTTTCTCTCGTGATTCTGACTTATGAATATAATTAAAGTCGAAAACAAATCGAATTTACGTCGCTCTTTCGCCGGGGATCTCGCAGAATTTATGAAAAAGGATGAGAATTATTATACTACGAGCGTCGCTCGTGTATGAGAGCGCGGCTCGGCGAATTACACCTGTTTCCTTCACAAATTGAAACTGTTTCGTGCAGATCTCGTGCGTTCTCGTTTTCAAAAGGATTCGACCGGCCGCCTTACGGCATCCCCGTCGCAAATTATTTTTTACGCGCGCGCGTCCAATTCGATGTCCAAATCCTCGAAGAAAGTTCTCGAATCCGACTGTCTGGGAATTGCGATTAGGGGAAAATTTATTTTTGCTCGAAATATAATAATAATAATAATAATATGAAATAATATGAATTATTACGAAAAACGAATGAATCGTAAATGTTATTAATAAAGTAAGTGTTATTATTACTCGAAATATATAATAATAATATGAAATACAATTATTACGAAAAATGGATGATTCGTAAACGTTAATAGTAGAATATAAGTGTTATTAACAACTATTTCGAAATTTTTAATCAGTTTACTTTCTCGACTCGAGAATAAATCAAAATAATAATTTTTCTAATTATTTTAATAATAATTTTTTCCTATCTCTACCCTATATCTCTACTCTTTATCACACACACACACACACACACACACACACACACACACACACACACACACACACACACACACACACACACACACACACACACACACACACACACACACACACACACACACACACACACAACCATGTGTGCGTGCATACACACACAAATACACACACGCGAATATGGACACACACACACACACACACACACACACACACACACACACACACACACACACACACACACACACACACACACACACACAACCATGTGTGCATGCATACACACACAAACACACACACGCGAATATGGACACACACACACACACACACACACACACACACACACACACACACACACACACACACACACACACACACACAACCACGCACCCTTTTTCATGTACTCGCAGACACCCTCACACACACACACACACACACACACACACACACACACACACACACACACACACACACACACACACACACACAATCATGTGTAAACACAAACATATACAACCACACACAATTACGTGTACATACAACCACACACTCTTTCCCACGCACACGTGGACACACACACAATTTTTGAGAGAGAGAGAGAGAGAGAGAGAGAGCTGGGGGAACCGCGCGCGTGTTTATAATTAGCGGGTTCGGGAAGGAAACGCGCGCATGCGCAGAGGGGAGGGGGGGGACGAATACGAACGGTTCGAAACAACAATGCTTGGTTCTCGTCAGAGTGACGGGCCCACTCTATAAATCGACGGTTAAAATAATATTTGCCGTTTCCACATTATTTCCGGGCGAGCTAGCTCGCCCACTTCCTTCCTCCCCCCCTCGCCCCTTCCCCCGCAACACGATTTTCTTCTTCCCCTCTTCGCGGAAGAGGCGATCTCGTCCAATTTCTATTTCTCGAAAATTTATATTTGAGAATCGAGAATCTCCGACAATGGAACGGAACGGAACGGAACGGAACGGAATATCTTGATCCGCTCCGAGGTAAGTCGAGGTAAGTAACGGTTAGAAATCGTGATCTAGAAGTCGTATCCGTGTTGGATTTCTCGGGATCGAGGGCGGGCTCGTTTCTTGCATCCGAGGCGGGTAAACTGGTTTGCTGAAGGAATCGACCGCTAATTGTTATGTAATCAATACGAAAGTCAGTGTCACGGAACACTGTCAATGCGATGCGTGTGCGTGGTGCGTGTGCGTGCACGTACGTGGCGATAATCGATAACCACGCTCTCAAGATACGCGCTACTTCGCTCCCCTTCTCTACTTCTACTGCCTCGCGTGACAGACACCGTGAGAGAAGTCAAAATAAATAATCCCCCTTCTTTTTTTTAAATACTTAAATCGATTCGATGGATTCTCTTTTTTTTTTTTTTTTTTTTTCTTTTGATTCCTACGAAGAATCTTTCCACGGGCGTCAATTAACGCAGGGAGGCGATAAAATTTTTTTCTATCGTCGGGATTATCGATTTCATGGGTGATTACAGGCGAGCCGGATGGCCGTTACCTATACCCGATAGTCGTAGGAACAATGAAAAGGATGCGCGAAATCGCGATTCGAATCGTGTTCGTTATTCGAGGAACGACGTACACTCGTTAATAATTTCCATTTATTCAGGTCCTGATCCTCGTTATTTATTTCAGAATGCAAGAGAAAGAGATTAAGAAAAAAAAAAATAAAAAGAGAAGAGAGAAGAAACGCGGCAATATCGGACGAAAAAATGCAATTTTCCGATCTTGAATCTGAAATTATTCGAGGAGAGGATTTTCGATGACCGATGATTGGAAAAGCAAGCGTCGAGATGTAATAACGCGTGTATTTGAAAAAGGATCCGATATCCCCCCCACTTGGGAAGAATAATCGTTCGAAGCGACGATTAACGGATTCCATCGCGAGATACAGCTTTCCTTGTATCTTGAACGTTCCGCGTGTATAAATTTGCGAATGTCCCGGTGAATTCCGGAAGGATCGACGCGGAGAGATACGGCATAGCTCGAACTGCAAATTCCATGCGTTCGATAGCGCGCGCGATCTAGACATAGGAGCTCTATGGTCCTCGCGTTACGCGCGTGGAAATTCGATCCACGGCGAATATTGCGCGCAACGCGCGATATTACACCCCCCTCCACCTTCCTCCTCCCTCCCTCCCCCCTCCCCCCTCCCCGTTTAACCGTCGAAAGCTGTTCGCTCGCTCTCCTGCGGTGTGGCGTCGGGACGAAAGATCGAAAGCAGCAAGTCTAAGGACGCTATTATCTCTCGCCTCGTTCTTCGAACCTCGTTTCCATCGCTTTTGAGAAGCTCGAATCTCGTCCGTGGCTTCCGATTACCTACCAACGTTCTTGGAATGCCAACCGTCTCTTTATCTCTCTCTCTCTCTCCTTGACCGAGGTATTCGCGCCAAGAATAATGAAATCGTCTGTGTATCCTTCCGCGATGATCAGATTCGTGCACCACCGCTCGTGTTTCCGATCTCCCGAAACGCAAACGAGCGCGTTGCAAACGCGGCAAACTTCGCCCGAAACTCGATAACGACCCGAGCCTGATCTCTCTCGTTCCGTTTCGAAAGGAACAAAGTCCTCGAATTTATAGACACTCGAACGAGGGTAAACTACCGTTAAACTTGACCCACTCCGGAAATATCATAGCTCCTTGATAACTTAACCTAAGAGCTAGCCACGGCTCCGCCTTACGAAATTACGCGATCTCGGGGAGAAAAGAAGGCGAGTGGATTGTTTTTCGAGGTCGGGTAGTGGACGGGTTCATAAATCCCGACTAATGATTCCGGGACAGATTGAGACTGTCTTGTGAGATCACACCTTAGTTCTTTTTTCTTTTTATTTCTTTCCCTCCTTCTCGTCTTTTCTTCCATCCGAAACCGCGGTGATCGATTGCTTTTAATTAATTCTTCTCACTGTTTTCGTGAATTTCCTTTGTTGTTTTCGAACGAGACTTCGATCGTATGAAATACTTGGAAATTTTTTTTCAAATTGAACGAATTGAAAATCATCGAGTTTCGACGTATATAATTTTGAACAAGCGTGGAGCGGTTCTCGAATCGAATAAATAAAATCGCTCGAGCCCCCGAGCCACGAGTAGAGCGGAGAAGTGGTTGTTATTTTTAGCGAAATATACGGGGCGTGTGTTTCGCTTCCGGGCCGAGGAGAGGCCTTCTTTTGCGCGGGAACCAACGATCAAAGTTGAAAAGCGGTCGCGATTAGACGAGAGTAGCTGTCGAGAAGGGAAAAAAGGGAAGGTAAGACTTCTGGAGTGGAAAGCGGCTCGAAACGGAGAAAGAAGAGTAATCGAGCATTCCGATCGCAAGGAGCAAGAAAAAACTGGTCATCAATCTTCTTCTTCGACGACGAATCAACCAGATCTTCGAATATCGCAATTAAAATCATCGATAAATCATCGATCGTTCGAAATATAAAAATTTTGTATTCGGATCGGAAACGAGTCGAAAACGCGGGGTATTACAGATTTCTTTAATTAAATCACATAGTAGACCCGATCGTACACGGATCGCGAAACTTGCGAAGAGGCGCTCGTTAAGGGACAGCGAACGCCCGATAAAAATTTCAATTTATACGTAAAAAAAAGTGGTGGAAACTTAGATGAAGAAAGTTCATAACTGCCCATTAACTCGTTTAGTCCGGCTGCGGGAGGAGCTGTCGTGTTTCCCGCCCATTTCCCCCCTTCATCGACCAACCTCTCTCACCGAGGAGACACTCGGTCCTTTCCTCTCTCTCTCTTTCTCTCACCTCGATAAAGGAACGAGCCTTTCGCTTTCGCCGCTGTTCTCGCTGTTATGCACGCCCTCGAAACCAAACCTGTTAATAAATTCTTCTTCTCCTACCAATTCTTTCCCGTTTCTCCACCACACTCTTCTCATCATTCTTCAAAGAAATCGATCCTGATTTATTCCTACAACGCTTGTATCTACTTAATCTATCTAATAACGAAGAATTAAAGACTGATTTTTCCAATTTCGTTAATTCGTCTTGTCTCGAGTCGAGCGACTAGTGGCGCTACGTGTTTAGCTGCGAAGGTCGAGAGTGGGGGAAGAGCAAAGGGAAGAAGCAAGCGTGGGACGTTTGCTTTCGTAAATATTCAGTGGATCTTGGAAACGCTTAGCAACCTGTTTCCTTCATCGTTGCTTTCGACCGCGTTTAATTTCGCAATTTACCACCCGCATCACCTTCGTTTCTCGAAACGCGTGGTTAAATCCAAACGGAGAGATTCCCTTAAATCCGTCGTTCTTTCAACCACGAGTTCTCCTCTCAATCTCCATCTTCCATTCGACCCACGAGTCCGACGAGTTACGAGTTAATCCCCTCGCCCGACGACGCCTTCGACTTTCGTATTCCTCGATCTTCCACCAATTATCCAAACTTTCTAGAAACTTTAAAGAAAGTAAAGCCGTAGGAGGAGTTATCTGCCGGGGATAGGATAACAATTTTCAAAAGACGTTTAAATCGATTTTCAAAACATACGTCTTATTGGACGTTTCTCAGGCTATTTATCACGAAAACGTACGGTAAGATAGGCGCGACACGTATCGATGGGTGTCGTGATGAATGAGCATCCACGAAAACGAACGAAGAAATTCGAAATCTCTACGAAATACCAGAGATATATATATTCTATGTACTTACCTACGGCTTAACCGGTCCGTTCCCGCGTTATTTACCGATCTTACGAAAATTTGGTCGGTTTTAGGGGGAAGGGAGGGGGGCGAAACGCAAGCTCGCGCGATGGCTTTGGATTACGTGTAAGTGGATAAAGGAGATTGTATACCATTTCTCTGAACGGTCGCTGTGAAATTCTCTCTCTTGACTCTCGACAAAGGAAGAGTATTTCGCCTTGCCTCTATGACATCGAGGATGGAAATAATGGAAACGCGAATCGAATTCCGAAACCGCCTTTCTCGCCGCTTTAATTTCCAATGAGGCAACGGATTTATTTCGTTTCAGAAATGAAATTGAAACTCGCTCCTTCCTATTTGCGTTGGCGTTTCTTTAAACGCGTAAACGAGGACACGAAACAAAGCGCGGTTAGAAAAAGCGGCTAATCCTAACGCTTGCTCGGGGCGTTAACTCGTGACTTCCCCGTTCGGTTAATTCACAACCACCTAGATGTGTCTTGCCTACGCTTGAATATTATCCGTGAATAAGTCTAACGCGTGACGCGTTTTACTTTTCACCGAGCGCAAATTGAATCCGATTCGTTCCGCTTCCGACCTCTTTTTTCTTCACAGACTTCCCCCACCTCCTCCTTTATGCGCGAGTCGCGCAAGCAATCAAGAATTTTTCGAATTTTCTCCTCTTCGGGGGGAAAAAATTAATAAATTTCGAATATTCTTCTTGGAGAAAGAAATTGAAAACGATATTTGGATGAAAAGAAAAGGTTCGATCGATTACTACCAAGTTTTTATCCTTCCTTTGAAGAGGTTACTTTTTTCGCCAAACTTCTTTCTCTATCGTTCGAGATAATAGAGATGGCAGGAGGAGCAAGGGCCAAAGTCTGAGGCGAGTCGATAATTCTATCTTTCGCCGCTAGAGCGAAAAAACTTTGATTAATTTGAACGGTGAGTCTGTCCACGGTGGAGCATTCTAATAAGGAGATTAGCCTTTGATATTACATGGACGCGCGGAAAATTTTTCACAATTGATAATAACCGGTTTTGCTTCGATAAACGGTCAAAATCCTATCCCCTCCCCAGTTTTTTGCCTGCAACGATCCGCAAATCCGCTCGTTTTTCTCTCTCTAATTATACTTTCCTCTCGACGAGAACGCGTCGCCATCGATCGTCGGTAAGAATCTGACTGTTGGGAAATCGACAAAAGCAGAAATGAAAACAAACAAAGTGGAGCATTGCAGGTGGTGGTGTCTTTGAAACAAAAGTCGGCTGCAAATATTTCGGATACGGAATAGGAGGAGAAGAATTCGAAGGATTTCTCGACAGAATAAATACGAAAAAAGTTTAGCAGGATATTTCTGCAGTGATACAGGAGTAACGACGTTACGCCCGTCCTCTCTCGTCCAATTTATTTTCTCTCTTAAAACTGCAACGATGAGGAGGATTGGGCCGGTTAATGGGAGAACTAGCACTGTTTGCTTAAAAAATATCTCTGTTCTCGATGTTTGCACCGAGAACGGAACAAGAGAGGAAAGGGAAAAAGTGACCAAAGAGCTGAATTTTCTTCCCATTTGCCTTTCGTCTACTGCCATCTACTTTTCGCTTTGATTCTTCTCTCTCTCTCTCTCTCTCTCTCTCTCTCTCTCTCTCTCTGTCTATCCTTCTTTTTAGAGAGAAAGGAATCTCGAGAGCCAATCGAGTGCCTCGTTACCGTTTTCAAGGTTAGAGCCGCCTTTTGCGCGTACAAAATGGTCGAATGTTCGGAGATCGATCCGGTTTTTCCGAGATACACGCAAAGCAAATTTTACGCGCTCGACGATCAACGGCAGGATTACATACGTATACAGGATTTAAAGCGTTATCGGAATGAAAACTATTTCACTTCCCTATCCGAAAAAATGTTTTCGGAATACAATTGCATACGAACGGGTTCCCTTTCCAAAGGTAAATTTTTTTTGCTCGAGGGATTCGAAAAAACGATCAAATGACGCGTTACCGAGTTAGGAAGCAATTAACGGCATCCGTTAATAAAGTTGTTCCCGTGTATTGCGCTTAATCCCCGATTTTCGTCCGGATAAAATTTTATCGGTTTCTCTTTACTCGATCCTCCATTTACAAAATTACTGAAATTATTCGTTCGTTATTCGAAATCGAATTTGAATCTTTAGTGTTATATTTATATCGAATAAACTTCCGCCGATACTCTTTGAGGGAAAATTAGTTACTCTCGATCTACAAGTAACCCTTTCCTCCTCCTCTTAACGTGTTTTTCTTTCCATCGCGGGACGCGCTGTTATTTTCGGCACTTTTCTCTCCTTCATTTTATTTCCAGATGCGGCCACGTTGCCGCCTGCTCGCTCTTCCCGATTTCGCGCAATTTTCCATTTTACGCGTTTCATCATACTCGAGCGAGGAGACATTCGATTTTATAAAAATTTGGAGGTTAAGAAAATTGTACTCGCTCTTTAAGAAAGGAAGAAGAATAAATGAGCGGAATTTATTAATTCATTAATGTATTTGTTAATTACTCGTTTGATATTTCATTGAGAAGAATGAATGTTTTAACTGTTCAATCGTTTGAACGACAGGATTTTTACATCCGCGTGGATGGAAATTGAACGGTGATGAATTCCGAAAGCGTATTACCGCCGATCGATAACGAAGGATCCGTGGATTTAATATCGTTCGTCTCGAGGTACATCGACCTTGGTACTTTATTCGACTGCAATCCGTAATAACCTTTTTTCAAATATTTTCACGCTCTTTTCTCTTGACAAACTGAAAATTACATTACATTAATTCGTTTCGCTAAACGGCTACTTATCGATCGATTTTAACAGATTAAACGATTAAAAAACATCCGCGAGAGATAAACAAGTCATCGTGACAGCATTATTCGCGTATATTTATATCTATGACATGCTTTTTCTATAATTTTATCTATCTGAAAACACACGCGTCACAATTATATATGAAATATCCGATAATCTATCGGATAATTCGCAAACATTACGGATAGGTTTTTGAATGGAAGATCATCCGGTTGAGACTCATCGTTACCGAGCAAAAAAAAAAAAAAAAAAAAAAAACAAAACTTTCTTTCGCATATTTTTCCCGTTCGAACGATAAGAAACGACGAGAAAAGAAATTACTTAGAATATCTCGAATATATCGAACTATATAGCGAGGAACCCGATATATTTATAATTCGAGCAAAGTTCAACGACGCAATTTTTTTAACGTCGACGAATCTTTTTCTGGAAAACAAATGTATCTCCTGTCTCCTCCTTTCCACTTTCAATCTTATCGGTTATCTATCTCCTTACCTGTCGATGTAACACGTGATATTTCGACACACAACGACCCGATAATAACCGAGGAGGAGTCGCGTGAATTGATCAATTTTTTCCGAAGATTCAATTTCTGGAAAAATTCATCGGAAACGAACGATAAATATTTCGCAGCCGTCGAAACGCGCCTTCGACTCGCGAATATTCTATCGTACTCCGCCATCGATTCGTTCCATGTTCCATGTAGTCGAGGAAGGGAGAAGGGAAAAATGCCTCTTGTTGACCGATGGTAAACTCGTAAAGTGCGTTCACAGGATTTGTCTGGATCGAGAGGAGGCTTGATTTCGAAGATCGTTTCAACCGCGAAAAAAATAAATTTCGAAAAAGCGAGGGTTTTTCATTTGGAAAGAGACATTTCGAAGAAAGGTTTCCTCGTTTCGACGAGTATTTTTTTTTTCCTTACGTTGGAGGTCCTGTGTATATATTATACGCACAGCCTAGCGTCCGATTAACCATCCTACCTTATCCGCCGGGAAAAGTTTTTTGGACTGAAAACTGAAAACTCGGGGATTTTTTTTTTTTCGGTTGCCTTTTTTTCGTTCTTCCTTTCCCCTCCCCTCTGACTTCAATTATTACGTACGATTGCTGTTCTCTCGTGAAACGCACGCGTCGCAAACCGAATTCGAAAGTTCGTGACAAGAGTGAAACGAAAAAAGAAAAAAGAAAAAAAAAGGGAGAAGCGTTATTACATCGATATAACAGGTAACATATTTTTCCTGAAGGAAAAAATAAATTATTACTATTATTTTACTCAACGCGTTTCGTATTAATTTTCCATGTAGCATTAAGTGCAACATGTATACCGCGCTGCAGGCGCGATATTTATCGAGTCGAACGTCTCGCGTGCTTCGATAAATTCGTACTCGTCCTATCGTACGTAGTTGCGCGATAGAACGTTTCTGTTTCGAACGAGGCACAATATACTGGTGCGGGCGAAAAAGCCGTACGGATAACGCGCTGTTGCTAGTCGAACACGTATTTGGATAATAGGAATAGTAACAATAGAAGTCGAACACGCTAATTAAATCGCACGCCACTCGAGAACTGTCTAATTTTATTTTCATCCAGAGTTTGCTTTACCTATATCTCCGTCTTGGTAAGCGTCTTTGCTTCTCTTCGACTTGCTCGTTAATTTGCCGAAAAAACGTTGACCCACCGAGGTATTCGAATGGAGGACAAAAAACAGAAGTAAACACTGCGTGATCGTGCGCTCGATATTTTTTGCGCGAGTTTCTTTCTTTGCGGTTTGGGATATCCAGTTTCGCGTAAAAGTTTGTTGAAAAATTCATAGTATCTCGCGTCGACGTATACCGCGTGATACGTTCACACGGAGCAGATGGTGATCGATTCGGTTTCAAAATAAAGACAGCCGCCTTTGAACTTTGCAAGCGATGCGAAAATGTATCCATGGAACGTGCTCTCTTCCCCTTTCGAGTCTTCATCCGCCGAGAGAATATATCCACGACTGTATACGAAGTCGGCTTACATTAGCGAGGCTGGCTCTGCAGTTCATCAAAGCTTGTTACAATAAACAACGAACAGCTCGGTGGCAACGGGTGTTGCCGTGTAACCAACCAATTTTTTCGCTCTCCGCCGGCTAAACGTTTTGAAATCGCGTTGTCCGCACCGTGTCTGGATAAATTTTTTTCGAGCTTGGCTAAACTTCCCCTTGTGTTCCCCGCTGGTAGGGGGGGGGGAGGTATTCGTCAGGTATTCCGAGTTATGCGAAAGATTCACAAGAGATTCACGTGTGCGCGTTCCATATATATACCGAGAAATACCGAAGTATCGAAGATGCCTTCGACTCGGAAATTCTCTTCTCTTCGTTGTTCCCGAATCCGGTCGGCGGGGGGAATAATGGATCGAACTCGATACGGTGCGGGAGCGCATACCTTCCCCCTCTCCTCAATACGTGTACGGCCAATCTTTTTCGCGACACACAGCGAAACACAGCGTTTCGAATAACGTATATCAACTGGACAAGATTAATTTTCAAAGTGTATAAAAAAAATAATTATTTCGATGCAATGTATATAACATTATAAATAAATAGCAAATAGCCATAACTTTTTTTTTTAATACTTTAATATTCTCAACGTTTATCGTACGTTTCTGAAATTCGAAGCGCTTCTTAACTTAATTGCTCGCTACATTTTTCGCTGTATCCACCGCGCAGATACTTCGCGCAGCAGTTGCTTAAGGACTCGAATATACATACATACATACATACTATACATATATATATATTAAACGTAATTTTTCTTACACATTCAATCATATTTTTAACGAAATAATAAATTGTAATAAAAAAGAATTATCGTTTCGTAAAAATTAAATTATCTTTATATATAAAAATAATAATTTTGTCCATTTACCTGATATTATACCGAAAGAGTGTGCAACGGTGATCACATTTCAGCCAGCTTCTCACGGGTGGAAAATTCGGCATGACGTTATCCCTGTGTATCGAGGGAAGGGGGGATTATCGAGAATGTTCTCTCGAACATGTCTCGCCAACGTCTCGAGACACAAGGAAGGAGAAATAGTAAATGTAGAAATATGAAGGAGAAATTCTTGCCACTCTGTTGCAGGCATGAACGCACACCTGACGAACGGATTCCTAATGTTTGCCCTCGTCATCGTCGCGACGATGCGGGACGATGCGACCGTGCTCGGTTATTCCGGCGCCCCTTTGGTCATGGATCAGGACATCCCTTTGAGAACTTGCCGATATAGCAGGATACACTCGATGATTCAAGTTCGTTGCGCGAATCTGGGTCTCGAAAGGATCCCCTCCAATTTGAAGACGGAAATTCAGGTGAGAGAATTCATAATTTTTTTTTTTTTAAAAAATCGTTTTTCGATCGTTTTTTAATCGAATTCTTTCTCTCTCCCTTGACAGATCCTGGACGTGTCGGTGAACAGGGTACGAGTGTTGACGAACGACAGCCTGGCCCCGTACACGAATCTAGCCTACCTTTACCTGAGGGACAATTTTATCCAGGAAATTCAAGAGGCGGCATTCGACAATCTCCGGTACCTGAAGATGCTCGACCTCTCGACGAACGGGTGCGACACCCTGCCGAAGAGCCTCTTCCGTTTACCGTACCTTCAGAATCTGTATCTGTCGAAGAACAGATTGGGCGACGAGCTGTTCGAACGAGTGGACGTTAAATCCCCCCTAATTCTGCTACAACTGTCGAAGAACAGGTTAGGTAGGGTGCCGTCGTTGGGTCCCGTCCCCACTCTCACCTACTTGAACGTGTCCGACAACAACATCGGTTCCGTCTCGCCGGAGGATCTGGCCCCCTTCTGCTCCCTGAAGAAACTCGATCTCACCAAGAATCCGATCAAGTTCGACGCGGGCAGCTGCGAGTGCCACACGTTCAACGCGTGGCTGCACGCGCGTGAAATCGTCTCGAGGCCGGTGTACAATTGCAGCGAGGAGCGGGCAAAGGGGGAGTGCGCGAGGCAGGAGTTCACGAACCGGACGATGGAATTGCACGAGAGGTGCACGGAAATCCTGCGGTTGCAGGTCGAGACGGAGAAGGCGAGGAACACGTGGATATTGATCGCCTGTTGCATATCCGGCTTCCTATTTTGCCTCTTCGTCGGCCTGTTCTGCGTGCACAAGAAAAACAAACGGAGGAGGAAGAAGCTGAAGGAGGAGCAGAAATTGAACGCGAACAACGCCAACACCGAGCTGCTCAACAGCAATTTGAACCAGCCCGAGAATACTTGAAACCCGGGCGGAACGTGCGGACGAGATTCTGTCAGATACCTACCCGACGATTTCGACTATTGTGTTCAATCCACGAGAAGAAAGGAGTGAAAACGCGTGCGACGGATGATTCTGTAATGTAGGCGTGACCGTTAGTGTAAGAACGAGAGAGAACGCCGAAACGCGGTGAAGAATTCATTCACATACACTTTGTGTGGAAACCGATACGAAAATTTCATTCCGCGCGAATTTGTAAGGAAATTCGTTCGGAAGACATATTGTGCGCTTGTTTCTGCGATAATTTCTGTCGTGCGAATACCGTCGCAGGTTAATGCAGAGTCGGTCGAGACGTGTGTGTATATTTCTAGTAACTTTTTCTGAAACTAGAGGGCCTTGTTCGAACGAATTTAATAAAGAAACGTGCAGAGAGATTTGAAACTGTGGTGGAGTAATAAGAATCGTATGAGAGAGCAGTTTACGATATCCTTGCTAGGTTATTGACATCTGTTAAAAATTGTTAATATATTGTAAAGAATTTAGAAGAGAACATTTTTGAAATTTTGCGACTCGGAGAGTGGTGAGATAGGAAAAAACGATGAAACAAAATAAATCGTTAAATAAATATATATCTGTGTTCTGAAAAAATAATAATAATAATGATACGATCTCGATTATGATTCGATAACATCGGTAATCTGCGAATTTAATCGAAAACCGATATCCCGAATTTCCGTTGATTCCTATTTCTACTAGCAACAACTCTGATTGTCGTTTACGATAGTGGAATTTCGATATTCGTGGTATACGTATTAACTCACAGTTGGAATGGATTTCGAAAATTATAAGCTAGCCAGATATATGTGTAAGTAAAAAAAAAAATTTGCGAACATCGATCGAAAACGGTACGTTTTTAATCTCGTATCGATATTCATATCATTTTCGATATAATTCTCGTTGTATCTTTTAAACTTGATTTCATTCAAAGAGCAAAAAAAAATGCAATATCGGTTCCATCGAATTTTACTTCGAAGATTATTCTTCTCGTGTTACGTGATACTATATTCTAGGTATATACATATAAGCTTTACATATGTATATGTTAATATATGCCTACATATTAATACATAGGTGCATACAGGATGCACGTATGTACGTACATACATGTTATATATCATATTTATTTATATTTAATGAAAAATATTTTCTATTATTTTTACATTTGAGTTTTAAAACTTATTTATGCTTTTTCTTTTCTTTTTTTTTTTTTTTTAATTACAAATTTGCGTTCTCTGTGAATTAATAGAAAATTTGATGTTATTGCCTTTTACGAAAAGTGCCAAATATCCAATCCGTTAAATTAATCCATTTTTTTTAGTTCAAAGTGCGACATACGAAGAAAAAAATGTTATATTATACGAAGATTAAGATACTACTGCATAGTTCCTAATATTTGTACAATTCTTTTAATTATTATTTTTTTTTTTTTTTAACAGCGTGTAGCAATTATTTTATTTAAACGAAGTTATTATTCTTTCTTTCGAGAATTTGTAATGATAAAAAAACGATAGAGCAAAGTTCGAGTCGATAGTCCATGTTTAGATTTTGAATTAATAGCGAGTAAGAAACGAAGCTGTAACCTGCCGATCAACAAAGATTCTTTGTATGCGTACTTATTTGTACTTAATATATATATATATACATTTATACTTAAATCATATTTCTAATGTATTTCTATTAAATTTTCTTTAACTTTTAGTACGACGATTTATTGTACAAAGATAATGGATACCGACCATTCGGTAAACTCCATGAAATAAATCTTCAATCTAATTGATTATGTTTTAATGAGAAACCCGAGATCCTTCCAATGAAAAAAAGTTGAAGTATAATTTTTAAATAATAAAAATTATTCATAATTACAAAATATTTCTATATTATAGATATAGTTTGTCGATAACGAATGTATGTAAATTGCTACGAGCTTACAACTTCTTCTGCTAGATGGCCATGATTTTCACAAATTAATTTTTTTTACCATTATTTACTCGATAAGAGCATAATTGGAGGTATAATTATTAATTTACTGTTCAATTATCTTTGTATCTTCTGTTTCTGTGTTAAAAATGAATCGTTGATAATATAAATCCTCCTTTCCTCGTATGTTTGCAAAAGGTGTCATTTTGATTGTTATTACGAAGAGATACGGATATAAAAACAGAGATATACGTAAAGATAGTCTATACGAGGTGATATTATGTGTATTAGTTTAAGGTTAACCAATAACATATACGAACTCGAGCGAGTAAAGCACAGTCAACTGTTGCAAGTGCTAGTCACCGGTAATTTATTGTGATTTTGAAATGTAATGGGATATTTACATACCAAAAAATAGTTACGTTTATTTTTAACCGTAAGTGATGTGAAATTTTGACAACATTTATTTATACTTTATATTATCTTCTCTAATAATTTTCGTTTCAACGATATTATAATAACAAACATTTGAATTATTGTTCCGGTTCATCTTGGAAAGTTTCAAATGACAGTTTTATCATTTATTAAAAAATCTGTTCTATTAAGCATAATTATTCTAAACTATTAAAATTCTTGATTATTTTATATAAAAAAATTATCGTTTTATTATTATATAATTTAAATTCAAACCGTGTGTCGATTTGAATGTATTATGTAAAATGAAATGACATTTTTATGAACATAGTTGCTAATAATAATTTTTTATTGTTAGTAAAAAAATGAAACTCAGAAATACTTGTTCTATTATATAATTTTACATATTTTTTCTATTATAAAAATAATCAAATTAAAATTAAAAACAATATTTATCTATTAATATTTAATAATAATGTTGATAATTTTACTATATTACTATTTCTACAATATATATATTTTATTTTTTTAATTGAATTTTTTTTGTTATCTTATTATTCTAAAAAGATCAATTACAATAGAAATAATAATTACGCTGTATCTATTTCGATTTCTAATGATATTTTTTTTTTTTTATCATTTTTTTCGTGAATATTTGTAATAAAATAATAAAATTATTATATCGGAGATTCGAATTATTTTATTTTATTTTATTTTTTCAGGAAAAATTGATTAATAAATCAAATGTCATTATGGATGGAAAAATAAAAAAAGAAAGAAAAAAACATCCTAGAGAAGGAGCAAATCCTCTTAGTATTTTAACATTTGCGTAAGTTTTACAAAATACAGTGACTCGTTTAATTTTTTCTTTGTCATGCCCTACTAATAAAAATATTACTTAAATTGATAAGTAAACAATATCTTTGAATATGTGAAATTCTTGTGTAAATAAAATGACATTTATCTTGAATTCCATTATTAACCCAATAATACTTTATTAGTATTGTTATCTATTAGTATTCTTAGATAGAATTTTTTGAAGGTATATTCTTATTATCTTTTTTCTTTTATCTTTAATCAGTGAACATTAATATAAATTGCTTGAAAACAGATAATATTCTAGGTTTAAATATTTAGCTCAGTCATTGATTTAAAGATAATGGAAAATGAGATAAGTGATATTGTTTTCTTTTTATCATTTTAAAATTCTATTGAATTAAAATGTTATTTATAGTGTTAATTATTAGTAATAATAATAATAATAACAACAACAATAATAATAATAATAATAATAATATAATGTAATAATAATTATACTTTTTATTAATAGATTTACGCTTCCTATTTTTTGGAATGGTTCTCGTAAAGATTTAGAAGTAAGTGACTTATACAGACCTCTCAAAGAGCATAAAAGCAGTTATTTAGGAACAAAGATATCAAAAACATGGCAAAAGGAGTACAAAGCTTATGAAAAACAAAAGTTGCTAAATGAAAAGAAGGGAAAATACAATCAAAAAAAATTAAAGGAGCCTAGTTTACTAAAGGTTCTTTTCAAATGTTTTGGATTTCAATTACTTATATATGGAATATTTTTAGCGGTTGCGGACATTGTGCTTAGGTACATAATCATTTAACATATATTACTACGATAGAAAATACATTAAATACATTGAATTTTATAATATGATTATTGGTTCAGATTGTCACAACCTTTGTTTCTTCGTTTTTTGATCCATTACTGCAGTCAACCAAAAGTCGAATCTATACCAATACATACTGTAATGACCAATTTGTACAATTTTTCAAATTCTCAAGTTTATGAAATTGACAATGTGACGAAACCGTTAAGTCCCTTATTAAATCTCCTTTGTTTTCTAACTGTTAATTCTTTTATTTCCTATATGGCATTAATTTGTTTTTTGCTTGAAGTTTTTTTTTTTTTTTGCTTAGGAAGTAGAACAAAGTTGATTGCTACTAGTTGATTATCAAAGTAATACTTACTAATATTATTTTGGGTTTTTTTTTGGTAGTTTGCAATAAAATTAATTAATTAATCAATCAATAAAATATGTAATAATTCATTAAAAGTAATTTTATATATTTATTTTATATACAGGGTACTGCAACCTTTATTTCTTGGTCGACTCTTGAGAATGTATAATAGTGACAATGCTTTAGAAGGAGAAAAAGAAAATGCCTATTTATATGCGGGTGGTATAATACTATGTTCATTTTTATTGTTATTTGTTAGTCACCCGTACATGATGGGGGTACTTCATATTGGAATGAAGTTACGCGTGGCTTGTTGTACATTGCTATATAGAAAAGCATTGAAGCTTTCAAGAACTGCTTTAGGAGACACAACAGTGGGACAAGCAGTGAATCTTTTGTCTAATGATGTTAATAGATTTGATATAGCAATAATATATATACATTATTTGTGGATTGGTCCACTTGAAACTATCATTATAACATATTTTATGTATAGGCAAGTCGAACTATCTGCTATGTTTGGAGTTATAGTACTTTTATTATTTATTCCCTTACAAGGTAATTAAAATTAATAATTTCATATTTGTAGCTTTAGATAAATATATAAATGTATGTAATTTTTTTTTATATTTTATGTTACCGTTTTTTTTTTCGTTTTTTTATTTTTTTCTCTTTGTTTTTTCTTTTATAAATACATAGGATATTTGGGTAAAAAGTCCTCGGTGTTCAGATTAAAAACTGCTATTAGAACAGATGAAAGAGTCCGTTTGACCAATGAGATTATTAGTGGCATTCAAGCAATCAAAATGTATACCTGGGAGAAACCATTTAGTAAATTAATCGAAAGAGCTAGAAGGTATGCGTCTTATATGCGTCTTTTATGCGTCTTTTATGCGATTTGCATTTTTATATTCGTAAATGTGAAATTATTGATATTGTTATAGGAGAGAAATCAATATTATACGATATATGTCTTTCATTAGAGGTATTACCATGTCTTTTATTATGTTCACTACAAGGATGTCGCTTTTTATTACTATATTAGCTTATATACTGTATGGTCATAAAATTACTGCTGAGAAAGTGTTTATGTTACAAGCGTATTACAATATTTTACGTCTAACTATGACCGTCTATTTCCCACAAGGCAAGTATGTTTGAATAAATAATTATTTATAACGCTTGATTAATAAATCTAATAAAAAAAAATATATATTGATAATGCAAATAGGAGTAACACAAATAGCAGAATTATTAGTTTCTATAAAACGTTTACAAAAATTCATGTTGTACGAAGAACTTGAGGAAACGAGCAAGAAAACGGAAGAATGTAAAAATGAGAGATCAAAAGATGACCAAAATGATGTTAATAAAGTAGAAAAAGATACAAATGATGTGAAAAGTACAGATGTCGAAACGAACAATCAAACTGAATATATTTTATCATTAAGAAATGCTAATTGCAAATGGTTGGTGCACGATCAAGAAGACACGTTGAAGAATATCAATATTAATGTGAAATCGGGCGAATTAATTGCTGTTGTTGGCCAAGTTGGTTCTGGTAAAAGTAGTTTGCTTAACGTCATATTAAAAGAATTACCATTGAACTCTGGCATTATAGAGGTTTGTATCGTTTCTTCGATAATTGTATCTTGTTTGTGTAATTTGCCTCACTCTGATAGATACGATACGTCTTATCAATACGATAGTTGAAAATATTTGTTTTATATTGTTTTACAGATAAATGGTAGAATCACATATGCTAGTCAAGAACCATGGTTGTTCGCCGGCTCCGTTAGGCAAAATATTTTGTTTGGTAGAAAATTTGATCAATACCGTTACGATCGTGTAATTAAAGTCTGCCAACTGAAAAGAGATTTTACTTTATTACCATATGGAGACAAAACGATCGTCGGTGAAAGAGGAATTAGTTTGTCCGGTGGTCAACGTGCTAGGTAATTATTACATGCATATATGTAATTCTTTTAAAGATCACTATACTACGTTATCCATTTCAATTTGTTTGTATAGGATAAATTTAGCAAGAGCGGTTTACTCAGAAACAGAGATATACTTGTTGGATGATCCGTTGAGCGCCGTAGATGCTCACGTAGGCAAACATATGTTCGAAGAATGTATCGTGAAGTATTTAAAAGGAAAGACTAGAATTCTCGTCACGCATCAATTGCAATACTTACAAGCTGTAGACAGAATTATTGTTCTGAAAGATGGAGCAATCGAGGCGGAAGGGTATGATTCCAATTTTTTCGCCATTACTTTCAATCCGTTTAAATTACAATATTATTATTTATTTTTAGTTCTTACGAAAAACTTGCTTCCATGGGAATGGATTTTGGAAGATTGTTGGAGAAAGAGAGCGAGGAGGAAGAACAACAACGATCATCTAATCCACCAAGTAGGACTACTTCTCGACACGCTAGTGTAACATCTTTGAGTTCTATAAAAAGTAACACTAGTGAGAAAAATGATCCAGTCGAAGTAAGAATTTTCATAAAAAAAAAAAAAAAAAGATACAGATTGAATGAAAATCGTATATAAAACTGTTTATATTTATAGATAGCTGAAATGCAGTCGAAAGGCAAAGTTTCCGGTGAAGTGTATGCAAAATATTTCCGTGCAGGTGGAAATTGGTGTCTGGTAGCTACCATTGCTATATTTTGTGTGCTTGCACAAGGCCTCGCTAGTGGTAGTGATTTCTTTATCTCTGAATGGGTCAACATGGAAGAGAAATACGTAATTATTTCTTTAATCAGATCAAATTTCTTTTATCAAATTTTTGCGATTACAACGATTATAACGAGTAAATATTATTTATCCAAAGGTAAACGAGACGAACAACGAAGTGGAGATAAATTGGAAAGGTCCGTTAAGCCGTGAATATTGCATATATTTGTACACCGGCTTAGTCATTTCTACCGTTATAATTACTTTCATACGTTCATTTACCTTCTTTACGACATGTATGAAAGCATCAATTAGATTGCATGATCGTATGTTCCAATCTTTGAGTCAAGCAAGGATGAGGTTTTTCAATACCAACACGTCTGGACGTGTTCTTAATAGATTTTCAAAGGATATGGGCGCTATCGATGAAGTATTACCAATAGCATTAATCGATTGTATACAAATCGGCTTGTCCCTCCTTGGGATTGTAGCTGTTGTTGGAGTAGCTAATTATTGGTTACTAATACCCACCGTGATAATCGGAATAGTTTTCTACTATCTTCGTGTTTTCTATCTGGCAACTAGTCGCAGTGTCAAACGTCTGGATGGAGTTAGTGAGTACTTACTTTTAACACGATCTTTTTTTCTTAAAAGTGGAGAGAGAGAGAGAGAGAGAGAGGGAGAGAAAGAGTCTTCATCCAGTCTTCAGTTCTCTATTGTTTTTCATATGTAAAAGAAGGAACTTTTAATGATTTAAAAGTCATGAAATGAGTAACCGATTAATCAATTTATGATATAATAAATGCTAGCTCGATCCCCGGTCTTTGCACACCTCAGTGCAACCTTGGAAGGATTGCCAACAGTACGTGCCTTTAATGCCCAAGAAATTTTGACGAAAGAATTTGATGAACACCAAGATTTACATTCATCAGCATGGTACATATTCATATCTTCTTCAAGAGCGTTTGCATTCTGGCTGGATTTCTTCTGCGTTATTTACATCACCTTGGTTACTTTGAGTTTCTTGCTACTAGACACTGCCGCGGGGAAAGGTAACGTGGGTTTGGCCATAACGCAAAGTCTCGGATTAACTGGAATGTTCCAGTGGGGTATGAGACAAAGTACCGAGCTAGAAAATCAAATGACTTCAGTAGAACGTGTATTGGAGTATACGTAAGTAATCCACGAGAAAATTACTGTTAACATACAAACTATATTGCTATATACAAACTATATATATATACAAACATTTTCATTAACATTCTGTTAATTGTATTTTCAGCAATTTGGAGAGCGAACCACCCTTCGAAAGCACGCCGGATAAAAAACCTAAAGAAAATTGGCCAGACGAGGGTAAAATTGAGTTTCAAAACGTATCGATGAGATATAGTCCAACCGAGAGTCCGGTATTAAAGAATTTGAATATCATGATTTATTCGCACGAAAAGATAGGAATTGTTGGACGAACAGGTGCTGGAAAATCATCGCTAATATCGGCAATTTTTCGCCTTGCGTATCTCGACGGTGTTATCAAAATAGACGGTGTTCCGATTCACGAGATTGGACTTCACGATTTGCGTTCAAAGATTAGTATAATTCCTCAAGAACCCTTCCTATTCTCGGGTTCGTTGAGAAAGAATTTAGATCCTTTCGATAATTACAACGACGATGAACTTTGGCAAGCATTGGAAGAAGTTGAATTGAAAGAATATAACCTACAATCTCACATTAACGAAGGTGGTTCTAATCTGAGCGTTGGACAACGTCAATTGGTCTGTCTGGCACGCGCGATAATAAAAAACAATCCGATCCTTGTTCTTGACGAGGCAACTGCGAACGTCGATCCACAAACCGACGAGCTTATCCAGAAAACAATTCGTGTAAAATTTGCCAAATGTACAGTTCTCACTATTGCCCATCGTCTCAATACCGTGATGGACAGCGATCGAATTTTGGTTATGGACGCCGGTAATGCAGTGGTAAGCAATCGTTGATCAAATTTTTATTCTGTAATTGGAAAGTTGGAACGGATGATAAAATTTGTTTAATTTCGTAGGAGTTCGATGCTCCTCACGTGTTGATTCAAAAGAATGGACATTTGAACAGTATGATAAACGAAACGGGGCCGGCAATGGCAGAAGTTTTGAAAGAAATTGCACGCCTAAGCTACGAAAATCGAACGTCGACCACGCTTTGATGAACTTCATAACCTATTCACGGAATGGAATTGAGAATCCATTCTTCTCTTCGAAAGACTACGTTTACGTAGTGTTATTAGATAGTCTCTTTGTACAATTATATAAATTTATAGGACTAGTACTTTTAACGAAGTACATGTTATTTTCAGGGCTCATTTTTTTTTTTTTTTTTATCGAATTTCACGTTCGTCGATAATATCAATCATTGCCATAGACTGATATACCTTATGAGCGAACTTGAAATCAGTATTTTTATCCCGATAAATATTGCTTTAAATAATTGTAACAAGATTCAAATACGTACTTATATACATGTGATATGACATTATTTTTATACATACCGTACTATAATTAGAGATTTACCTCGTCGTTTCTTCCACGTATCGGTGCTGTGTAATATAAAAAAAACCATTCTTCAGAAGAATAGGTATCTATACGATTTCTTAAGTAGAAATGTTTCGATCGATTTATGCTCATATCAAAACAATTTTATTAAAAAAAAAAAAAACCGCGATTCTGTATTTAATTGCCACTTATGTACATAAAAATTGGAAAAAAAAAAGAAAAAAAAGAATTACGAGTTTGAGATATTTTCGGTTCTTTCCTCATCTGTATATATCGAATCGAATCTTAAATTCGTAATACGAAGCAAACGAGAGCAGCTTTATATAGTCGATCAAACGAATTTTCCCAGTTTTGTACTGTGTCAGAAGTGCAATTTTTTCTATTCAAGAATCTAAAAGGTTCATGTCTTATACTTATTATTTTACATAATAGACTTATTTTTCGTACAAGATGATATATCGTACGCTTAAGTGAAATTAATCGTATTATGTACAAGTGCCTATGTAATTTAATTATAAATGGAAAATATAAATGCAACATTTATCTTGTTGATACATCGTGTCTTTTTTTTTTCATTTTCAAAGAATTTTTCATTCACATTTAACATTTTCTATTATAGAAAATAACAATTATACGACGATTATTGTTATCCTTCTCGTCGTCGTCGTCGTTGTTGTTATTGTTTAACGATTAAAAATGGCAGTGATCTCGATAAATTTACGAAACGCAATCTCGTTAATAAAGAAAAAAAAAAGTGACAATTTAACCACGATTTCTGGAAATATAAATACTCTCTGTTTATTATCGAATTCTCGGACAATAATTTCCGTTTATTCTCCAATCAAACATGGACGCGAAGAGAAACGGACATTTTGATATTTGGTACGTGTAGAGCCTTGTATCGTCGACTGACACTGTTCAGAGTGTGCGCGATCGGAATCAAACGGAAACGAGATGCCATACACATATATACTTGCATACACATTTTTTTCACCATATTGTCCTTTAAAAAAATCCTAAAAACGATTGTCTTTTATTTTGTAACCAGGCGACGGAGAGAGAAAGAAAGAGAGAGAAAGAGAGAAAAAAAGAAACGCGACAACGAACGATTAAAGGATAGTTGTCGCTTTGTCATTTCGTATATCGCTAAACAAACAAGTATACCTCCTAACGTCTATATATACTCTGCTTATACTCGGCTCGCAACAATTGCCCGTGACGCGTGTGGATCAATCGTCCAGGCATATTCTCGCGAAACAAGTACACTAGTGTATCGTAATACTGACAGTAAAGAGATTACTATGATTATTAAAATTAAGCTCACGTTGCGGAATCTGCGCGTGTGTTTAACATTTAGAATAGGTACAATTATGCGGTTAGGTTATATGTTGCGGATAATCGTTACTTCTATCATTAGAATTACAGGATTTTCTGTAAGCGCCTCGCGTTCATTCGAGGCATGATTATTCTGAAAGAGATACAAAAACTATTATATACACATGCATACCAGATACACGCGTATGTATACACTCGTACACGCATCCTTTATCCTTTTCCTCCTTTTACACATACACACATATATATACAAACCAGTATAAAATACTTATGTGTTACTATCATTATAGTCTTACGATTAAGTAAATTTTTTTCTTTTTTTTTTTCGCTAAAAACCGCGCATAAAATCCTCTTAGAAAAGTACGTCTAAAAACATAGACTTTTACACAATTCTTGATCTCCATTCGAACGATCGATCAACATCTAAACGGTATATAAATAATACGGTCTTAGTTAAGTAAATAAATAAGAATAACGAAGCACCCGAATTGTTCGATATATACAAAAACATAGAAAACGAGAATAGTCTACGTAATAAGCGATGCTATATATATGTATACGTATATGTATATAGAGACGAGAGAAACGAGAGAGAGAGAGACTCTTCCTCTCTCCTCATCTTTTAATATTTTATCATGTAACTTGTTCTCACATCTCGATTCTTTTCTTTCTTTCGCTCGCTTCGAAGTGTCACGTACACGTGCGAAGAAGGAAGACTGCGAGTGTCGTCCATATTTTCCTCTTTCCTCGAGCGTCGCAAGGGATCGTTGTCGGCCATACGTGGAGAGTAAGAGATACGAAACGAGATGGCGCGTATTTCGTTCGCGATAAGAAAAAGAAAGTTTTCGCTCACTATTACGTATATACACCACCAACCCGTATCTCGCACTTCAAACTGCCACTTTTCAAAAATCTTCTTTTCAAAATCACTTTATTCGGGACGAGAGAACAACTCGCCAAAGCGACATCGTTTCATCACGGCCGAAACGGGAACGAAACACATTGCGAAAAACACTGATTCGAACACGGGGAACGATCGACGTTCGGCGAGAAACAAAAGGATGTTGAAATTTTCGAGGAAAGGATTCGTTTTTTTCGCATGAAAACACGATGGACGATCGAACACGTTTGGCACGATGCCGCGTCGCTTCGCGCAAAAGCGGAAGTAAGAAACGCGGATGTATGTATATGGATGGATGGATGGATGGATGGATGGATAGATGAATGCACGTAGGAATACACATATCTTCTCTCCGATCATCTCTTCCTTAAGCTTACACTAAAACCTCGAGGCTTTCGCGCGAGCGAGCCTTCTGCTGTCCGCACTTTCCATTCGCTTGGACGATCATGGCGACCGACTGGCAGCCACCTTCGGTGCTGATTGGTCGGACGGGAGGCATGGCGAGCCGGAGCTTGTACCAAAATTTATTATGGTCACCAGAAGCGGACGTGTTCCACGCCTCGTCCCAGTGGAGGATCTTGAGGCGATCGAGGGATAATTCGGTCGAATTGTTGCAGCCCCGATTCGATCGTTTCGCGATCGTGGTCGCGCTCGGCAAATCCTTGGTCACGATCGCTATCGTTCGTGTCGCGAGCGACGACAACTGGTTCAGTATGGGGCCCACGCTCGCCTCGTTCCAAACGTTTCCCAGACAGGCTGGGCTCAGGATCACGACGATCCTTCGGCTCGAGGCGACGTGCGCGCCGATCTCCAACGCCCCTGAAAACGAAAATTCATTTTATTTTCCATTCTATAAATTTTCACCGCGCAGCAGTGATGATGATTTTTTAAGACTTTATAATTTCATTTCGAGACACCCGGTATGTATCGAGAGACGGAGTTTAGGGATCCAAGCCTAATTCGAATACGGGAGACAAACACCAACAACTCGTTCGCCGTCCAAGAGGGAAACTGACCCAACTTTCTAATTCAATTTGCCAAATTTCACGTTCCGCGCTGCGAGTCCACAGTGGATATCCCGAAGGATAACCTTTCCCTTCTCTCTCTCTCTCTCTCTCTCTCTCTCTCTCTCTCTCTCCATCGCTCGATGAAGAAGAGGAAAAGCTGGCATTTTTTTCCAATTACATTTACTTGTATATGTTGCAATATGCGTTGAAGGAAGAACACACGACAGAGAGAGAGAGAGAAGCGCGGAACGAAATTTATGTATAGGCTAGTTTGCAACGAGGTGAATCGAGGTCGCAATTTGCATTAATAAAATCGGTGGCCGGAATCCGTTCTCACCCTCTCGGTCCAATTTCGCTCCCCCTCCCCCTGCCAATTAGAACGAAATCAGCGTCTGAATATGTTTTTCACCCGTTGGTGATATTCACGAGAGGCTGCTGTCAAAACTAGATCGCGTTAACTTGATTCCAATACGCAACAACTATTTCAACAACGTTTCATTTGCGTTCAATTCATTTCAACTTGCGTTACAATTCAACGATTGCAATGTCATACTTGATGATAAGAAACGACGGGATTCGCGTAATTTTTTCCTATTTTCCATATCACATCGATCTCTGTGATCGAGCGTGATTCTCGACTTGAGAGGTTTGTCGACGAGAGAGAGAGAGAGAAAGAGAGAGAGAGGGAAAGATTGTTCCGCCCGCCACCACGCGACAGGAAACTTAATAATCGAGGGAGGGGGAGAGGCGAGCCGCGTTTAATTAAAGTCCAGTCTTACAATTCTGATTCAGTTGGGAGAGCTCGAGCGACGTGCACTTGTACCGATGCCTCGACTCCAGCGTTGGTATAACTATGCCGATGGCCAGGTTCGAGTCTTTCTCGTGGTAGCAGACCAGGGCGTCGCTTTCCTTTCCATCTGAAATTCGTCAAAATTCATGGTTAGAGGCAGCACGTTCAATCCAATTACGATTCCACCGGTCGTCCAGTCGAAACGTAAACGGAGGGTGAGACGAATTTCCGGGAAGTGGGGGGAGACGGTACACCTCAAGTCTATGGCAAAAAAATTTATTTATTTATCAGTTTCGCGACGAAGGCAATTTTTTTCTTCTTCTCCCTCCCTTTCGAAGAAAAATCGTAAGAATCTCGATAAACGTTCCGTCATCGTGATGACGATGATTTCTCTTTCCTGGAAAAACTGTATACTCACACACATACAAAACCGCATACAAAACCACACACAACCACACACACACGCGGATACACACACACAACCACGCGCGCGCACACAATCACACACACTATTTCACACACGCGCGGGGACACACACACACACACACACACACACACACACACACACACACACACACACACACACACACACACACACACACACACACACACACACACACAAGCATGTGTTCACACATATACACACACTCGAATATAGACATGGACACACACACACACACACACACACACACACACACACACACACACACACACACACACACACACACACACACACACACACACACACACACACACACACACAAAACCACGCGCGCGTACACAATCACACACACTCTCCCACATACGTGCGGGCGGACACACACACACACACACACACACACACACACACACACACACACACACACACACACACACACACACACACACACACACACACACACAAAACCACACACTACACACACAAATCACGCGCACACAGAATCACGTACACTCTCCCACGCACACGCGGACACACACACACATACACACACACATACAACCGCACAGAACCACAGAATCACACACAATCACACACACAAATCACGCGCACACAGAATCATGTACTCTCTCCCACGCGACACACATACACACACACACACACAACTCGCGCATAACCATGCCTCCCACACACACAGAGATCAGACGTTGCGGATTTCTCTTTTCTGGAAACAAATCGATCGACTTCTAGGAACCGTGATAGATTTCACTTTCTCGATGGTTATTCGGCTAATAGAGAGAAAACGGTCTCAGCGAAACGTTAACGGAGGAGGCGCGCCTCTTCCGAGAAGAATCGTAATCCGCGCCAATTTTCCAGCTTCCGTATTAGGGTCGATCGGCGGCGCGATCTTATCGGACGAGAGACAACGCCATCTCTTTTTTCGCTCGCGTGCAATGTTCGATTTTTTTTCCTTCTCCTTCGAGCCGTCCGAACCCGTATCCTTGCTTCGAAAATCCGCCACGGCCATTTCCTATCTGAAAATCAACAATCCGATAAGCGGCAAGGCTGAGGCTTATCGCGGAACGGGGGCTACTGCTTCGGCGAATAGCGGCGTATAAGGAGAAGAACGGGCCGAGGAATTGCGTTTAACGGCGCGTCGTTCAATGGAGAAGGTATCCCCCCCACCCCTCGATTATCCGGAACAGTTAGATCCGAGTTCGTGAGCAAAATAAAGAGTACGGGGAAAAATCGTTAACGCGGCCTCTTTTCCGTGGATTAAACCGAGATTAAACGATCTCGAATCGCTGGGGATATTAGGGTGAGTATCCTTGGGGGTATCGAGCGACACCTAACACTATTCCAGATATTCGTAAAACTTGGAATGGTGAGGATTCGATATGTTAATTTGGATTAAGAAAAGAAAGGTAATTGATAACCGTCTTTTAAAACATTCATGGCGAGTTGGGATAAAGGGAGGAAAAAGTTCGAAGAGAAAAAAGACTACGAAATGGTCATGATAAAAAAAAAAGGAGACTTACGCTTTCTCTTTCCCTAACGAATGTATAAACGTTCCTTATCGCGAGTTACGGGGTAAAAGATCGAATTCGATTAATCCCCTGGTTGCAGGGGTGTAATGGAATAATTACCGTTCTCCTCGAGAGGGGCGAATTTGTCGCGGCAGAGCAGAACCAGTGGCAGCCAGCAGCGAGCGTAGAACGCGCCGGCCGAGATCAGCAAAACCAGCACTAGAACGCCCACCAGGAACGATCTTCTCCAGGATCCGTTTTGCAGTCCCAGCGCGAATTGCGGCTCTGCGAATGGAAACGGTTCGTTGGAGATAAAAGCGAATCGCGATATCGCGAGGAGGGAGAGAAGGATTGGAACGAGGGAGTAAATACAAGAAAGTTAGTTTTGGCAGGATAAAAGCGTAAACGCGAGCGCCGTACGAATTTCGGTTAATTGGACGGGATTAATTGGGCTACATCGTAGACCGGTAACGAGCGGCGAATTAAATCGATCGAAATCGTTACGAGACATCGTTTCCACTATGGATCGAGTCGTTAATTAGCGGTAAACTAGCGCTACCGTTTCTTTCTCAATTTTTCGCCAACGATACGCACGCGTTGCGTTTCTCGTAATCCTCGCCGGATGGAATTTACCTTGTCGATAAACGTGAGCTGGTAACGTGATCTCCTCGTCTACTCCGTTGCTAACTTCGCATTTGTACTCCCCGTAATCTTCCAGAGTGATGTCCTCGATCTCCAAGTAAGAGCCAATGATCTGATTGTTTTCCCTGAAAAAGAAAAAAAAAAAAAAAAAAAACAGTCATCGTCTATGTTTTTAACCGAAAACATGATAAAAGCGAGAAAATGGCGGACCTCGGTAGAGTTCTCGCAATCTCGGTAATTAAATACGGCGAAAATGATTTCTTCATCTTTCGAAGAATCGAACGCGCGTAAATCCGACCTCGTGCCCGAGAACGCGATTACGCCACTCGCTCGTATCCAACGGAAAAAGAAGCTGACCTCATCTATCGCGATCATTTTCCTTCCCATATTTTACACCTGCGCTCTCGGCCGACCAATTTTCTAATTTCGGTCGACGTGGCACGCGCGATCCAACTTCTACTCAAACACATACGCATTTCTAAGCACTGTGTACACGTATGTACGTATACGCGTATACGCGGAGCAGGTCGCACGAAGGCGAGTCTCTTTGTTTCGACCGAGACGGTCATAAATCAGTCGATGCGAGGGGCACGTTCGTTCGGTCAAGTTCTTTGGTCGCGATCGTGCGTTATTAAGCTTATAGAGTCATCAGCTGTCCGCGGACAGTTTGATGTTTCAACCTCGGCCGAGCGCTAATCGATCGATCCCATCTCAACGCTTTTTTTTCTCGGGAATCATAGCAATCGTGACGCAACGCGACGTTATCTTTGTTATCTTTGGCACACCTATCGAATGAATAGTCAAAAAGTCGAATTCGAGCAATTACGCGCATCCACGACTGTTCGCGTAACGAAGTTTGCGTAACGAAAAAATATGCCATCGGTTGTAACCGGTGTAAAAAGTTGCAAACGTTAAAAACCGATGATTCGTTTGCAACCGATGCCAAGCGGAACAACGTCGAATCGCGATGAAAATTCAATTCACCGTCGTTTATATATATTTTTTTTTTTTTCGTCTGTAGTTCCATTATCCTCGAATCGATTTCCCGAATAACGAAGCGAATCCCGTTAAAAACTTTGCACGTCATTTTTTTTTTCCTTTCGAATCTTTTCGTTTTCCGCCACGTTTATTCCCCGATTCGATCGAATCCATAAAAGCAGACTGGATAATTCGACGAGTATTCAACTTCCCCCCCCCCCTCCTTCGCCTTTTGCCCGTCGACCGCATCGAAAAGTTTTCGAGAGTCACGCGCAACGTGAATTTTAAATCCACCAACTTTCTCGGGATCTAGCATCGACTGGCATCGGGTTTCCTCATTCGCGATTCAATAGGGCAAGTTTTAATTAAAACTCGCCCGCCAAAAATTCCAAACAATCGGGAAACGCCATTCATTACAGAAAACGACGCGCAACGCGAAAGCAAATTTCGTTCGACGTTCTCCCCTTTCGGATTCTATTTTCTTCGCCACTTTACACACACAGATCTTCACCTCGCGTATATGCGTGGGTTCGGCATACGTGTTAGAGGTTAGGTGCGTCGTCGAGTCGTCGAAACGCTTAATAAATTTCCGTTGCGCTGAAACAAATATTGGTATTGGTCAAACATTCGAAGCGGTACAAGAATCTTGCTGCGAGTTCTCGGTGAAAAGTCCTTCTCTGGTTCGTAGAAATATCGTTCCCCGGTCAATCGTGATCACGTACGCGTTTCGAATCAATCGCGACCGAATCGAGTTCGCGAAATTCTTTCTCTTCGTAACGTATTTTAGAGAAATATGAAAATACAAGTACAATGCGTATTATATTTTGCCGATAAGTTAGGCCGCGATCGAAAAATTTGGATCAACGCCATCTCGCGTTTGGATCGCCGAAGCTCTGACTCGTTACTAGCGTAGCAGAATGTGCGAGGAGGTATTCGATAGACAAGGAAAGCAACACTGTGCGAAAAGGACGAAGAAAGCGTGCCACTATTTTTGCTTATGCAACTCCTAATATTTTCTAACCTAATTGACGCAACGTTGAAAATTAATTTATCGCTCGTTCGTTAATAAAAATTTCTGCACTTTTATTGTACTCGCATTTTAAAACTGAAACCTCAGGGAAGTTTCTCGTGTAAATTTTAATACGATATTTTTTCCAATTAATTATTTATTAATAATTAATGTCATGGATCAACGCTCGATGCGTTTTTTTTTTTAATTTATCATTATTATAAGATTAATTTCTAAATATAGTACTTTCACGTATAAATTTCATGCATAATTTTTTCGAACGAATAAATCGATCGATTCTTCGACTCGGACAGGAAAATGGAGGCTCGCGATTGAAACATTCGCTAAGATAATTCGCTTAATAAATAATTGATTAAAAAGAATTTAAAATTTACACGAGAAACTTGTCTAAACTGTTATTTTTAAGACACGAATTTAAAAGTACAGAAATTTTTAATAACAAACGAGTAACTATTAATTTTCAATATTTGGTGTAAATATAAATCCATGAATCTAAAATATCACATCTTTCTTTACATTCACGTGCAAATTTTATTTATAATTTCGTTGTTGTTTGAACGAATAAATTAATCGATTATTTGTTACAAATTTACGATTGAAACGATTCTTCGATTATATAAATAATTAAATGGAAAGAATATCACGTTAAAATTTACACGATAACTCGTGTGACGTTTTAGTTTTAAAACGCGAGTAATAAAGGTGTAGAAGTTTTTATCAACGAACGAGCGATTAATTAATTTTCGACGTTACGTCCATTACATTATAACATATCAGGAGTTACATAACCAAAAATAGTGGCACGCTTTCTCTCTCCTTCTCGCACAGTATTATTCTCCTTGTCTGTCGAATACCTCCTCGCACATTCTGCTACGCTAGTAACGAGTCGAAGCTTCGGCGATCCAAACGCGAGATGGCGCTGATCAAAATTTTTTCGATCGCCATCTAACTTATCGACAAAATATATACGTATTCACTCGTACGCTTTCTCATACGCGTCTAGATGTATAAAAATATACGCGTTTCGTAAGAATGAAATAAGATGGATTATTTTCTTTCGCCAAACGAAAAATAAAACGTTTAAATTTGAAAAACGAGAGGAGAATACTATTTAAAATTAACTTTACAATAGAACGATAATCAAATAGATTGAAAATCGCGCGTTCGAGATCAATCGGCAGGAATGAAGATTGATGGGTCTCTAACGGCGATTCATAGAACGGCATTCTCGTCAATTGGAATAGTTTAAATCGACTTAACGGCTCGGAATTTATAGAGTGTTCGAAGAAACGCGCGTTATGTTCGATCCTCTCTTTACCAATATCCCTGGGCCGGCTATCATCGCGCGGTCGACAATCCTGTTTAATCAAGGGAAACCGATAAACTCGATATTCACCGTCATCCGCTGTTCGAGTTTTTAATTAAAACTCCTCCCCGATCTTCTTTCTCTCCGCGTTCGTTCGATTCAAACGAACTTTCCTCGACCAACAACTTTCTTACCAATCTCTCTCTCTCTCTCTCTCTCTTTCTCTGTACTCGAAACACTCGAAACAGATAATCGGTTTACACGGTTACACCACACGATCGAGATTTTTTCCCCCCCCCTCCTTGTTTTTTCCTCGGTGGCGCGAATCGCGCGGCCTCGCTCGAACGGACTTTACGTGGAAATAGGAGGATTTTCAGGGATGTCGACGGAACGCGGCAACGTCA
>NC_037648.1:16015829-16130829 GCF_003254395.2 Apis mellifera
CACTGAGGGTAAACCAGGAATGAGAGGAGGTCATCAAATGGTTCTTGATCCGAGTGCAGAACTTCTTTATCTTTTTGGGGGATGGGATGGAAATCAAGATCTTTCAGATTTGTGGGTGTATAACATAGCTTCTAACAAGTGGACCATTATATGTAAAGACACAGAAGCTGTGGTAAGATTTAAAAAAAAGAAGTGTATTTTTTGGTAGAGAATTCAAATACTAAATTATAGGGTGGTCCAAGCGCGAGATCTTGCCACAAAATGTGCCTTGATCCAGAACGTAGGCAACTTTTTACTCTTGGTAAATACTTAGATGCAGAATACAGAACGCCGGAAAATTTAAAGAGTGATTTTTTTGTCTATGATATTGAATCAAACAAATGGACACAAATATCAGAAGATACGGGTGCTGTAGGAGGACCTCAATTAATTTTTGATCATCAAATGTCCATGGATGTTGAAAAACGGACAATTTATATATTTGGTGGTCGTGTACTTGTTTCCCCAACAAAGTAAGTAGATTAACGCAATAATTATTAATTGATATTTTAACATATATATCTATATATTTATAGCTCCGAAGAACATGGTATGGTATCAAGTTCAACCGAACCAATTTTTTCCGGATTATATTCTTATCATGTACCAACTGGTACATGGAATAGGCTTGCTTGTGACATTGCAAGACCGTGTCCTACTAATGCACCAACTATTAGATCTCGAGCTGGCCATTCTATGTTATTTCACCCTGTATGTATATATATTTTATTATACAATATATGTTATGAATATAATACAATTTGGAAATTTTACTTTTTTAAAGAGATTGCGGAAGCTATATATTTTCGCGGGTCAAAGAGGCAAAGAAGATCTTAGCGATTTTTTCACATATGAGGTCGATACAAATCATATCGAACATATTTTTAACGATTTTGGTGCTAAAGATTCGAATCATGTTCCGGCAGCTGGATTTACGCAAAGAGCTACGATTGATCCTGAATTAGGAGAAATATATGTTTTATCGGTTTGTATAATAATAAATCTACTTTAAAATTAATCATTATCCTTGGTATTTAAATTTTTTTTTAATTATCATTTATTCAGGGTTTAAGTAAAGACAAGGGTAAAAGATTTGATAGCGTTCAAAATTCTTTTTGGGTATATAGTATTAAAAACAATAAATGGTCTTGTATTTATCGAAATGATAACGTCGGAGAGAAATATTGGAGTAAAATGCAAGATTACGAACCATGTCCACGATATGCGCATCAATTAGTTTATGATCATGTAAAAAAGGTTTGTTTTATACTATTATATACTGTTATAATGAATTTTTCATTTCATGCACCATAATGATAATGACGTTATATGATATATTATTAGGTCCATTTTTTATTCGGAGGAAACCCTGGGAGATCCTGTCTTCCTAACTTACGACTCGATGATTTCTGGCAATTAAAATTATGCAGACCGTCTCATGAACAAATTTTAAAAAAATGCAAATTACTTATTAGAAAACACAAATTTAAAGAACTAGCTTTGAACAATAGTGTCGAAGCGCTTGAATATTTACAGACCGAAGTATCGGAAATTATTGATCATAATGATGCGGAACAAACGAAAGAGGTAGTAGCATCTTTTTAATCAAGTAACAAATGATTCATGAGTACTCCTTGCCAATGTTGCTTTTTCAAATGTATACATTTCTTCATTACAGTTTCAATTGTTAACATCCCTTCTATTCAGAGAACAAAACTTGTTAGGAGAAGCCACAAATTCAAATAGTTCAGACGCCGTATTAGGAAATTTAGTTAACATGGATACATCGTTATGTTATTCGACCACTCGCGATATTCATACTTTGAGAACTGAATTATACGATAAACTAACAGAATTTTTTCCCGAATCATCGACCCAACCTCGTGCTAATTTGATTGATCTTTTACCATTGTGATCTAACAATAATTAAAATCTAACTAAAAATATTTTGAAATGTAAAGCAAACAAATTCCTTTCGTTATCTTGTAAAGACATTTCCTATTATATCAAAACAATTTTTATCTTTAAAAAGAAACGTTATTTTTATAACGTAATTCTTTGTATTTTAAAAAGAGAAAAATATTCTCAGATATAGACGTGCAATCTCTCCTTCTCTTTACACAATCTAATTTTTTGCATAAAGAATGAATTAAAAAGAGAAAGATATATTCATCATGATATATTTAAGAAAGCGATTATCGAGACAAAGGTGTTTAGCCTGTCTGTTTCCTTCTTCTTTTTCTATTGAGTTTTCGTTTATTTTGGACAATTCTAGCCGTTTTTACTACTATTTCTAGATTTCTTAAATTCATTTGTAAATTTTATTTTATAAAATCTGATTAGTATCATGATTGCTAAGATCTGATTGCTAATTTGATAAATATTATAATTGCTCACTCTGATAACGTTACGTTGTTCAAACCTATTTCAACTACCAACGAATTGGAGTTACTGTGTTATAATATATAGTAACGTTTGTCTATAAATAATTATCGTTCTTAAAGCAATTGAAGAATGACTATTTTTAAAAGTTCTTTTTTATCCATTGTATATATATATATGTATGTCGAAGGGATGCTTTGCAAATTTTTATGAAACGAAAACTCGTTAAAATGTTGTAATGTTAATGAGAAATTGCAACATAAGTGCAACAGATAGGCAATGCATTAAAAAAAAATGTATATTCTTCTATTTTTATGGCTTCACTTTGTTCGCTGTTAAAGATATTTTATACAATATATTGTTACTGCAACATTTCATCTGTACATCATGTGAAATAGTTAAAAATTATCATTATCACGTATATTCATGATATGAATTTATTATATATATATATATATATTTCATGGTAAATGTTATAAAGCTTAGTCGAATTTTTTATAAATATTATGTACATCCATACGTTCTATTATAAGTTATATACTTCTGTATCATTAATTGATTATCGTGAAGAATATAAAAAAATGCGCTAACATTTTTGCTTGTGATAGGATTGATATAAAGAAAAAAAGCACGTTTTTAAGTATTTTTGTTTCTAAGATCTTGTATATATATTTTGTGACTATAGAAAGTAATATCTAAAAGTTGTCATTATTGTTAATTCTTTTGTACCATAAGCATTATTTGATGACATGTGCGAAACATCTTGTACATAGCATTGCTTTATCATTATATTTGTAGCATTATAAGAATGTGATTATAGCGAATCTTGCGACGATTATTCAAGAATATATGGGAAGATCGTTCAGAAGCGTATCTTTGTATATAACACTTTGTGCGCTGAAGAATAAAAACGATTGTACAATTTCGATTTAGCATAAGAAAAATAACGAACCCATGCGAGGATCGTTAAAATAACGAAAAAGAAAAAAAAAGGAATAAGATGCGAAACTTTTGTAAGACGTTTCAGATTTTTTTTTTTGCAATTTTCAGCAAAAAACGAGATAAAAACAATTTTTGTCAAACAATCTGTTAATAATTATTAATTTAATCGAGCGTGATTATAACATGGAAATATCTTCGGATGTTTATCGACCGTGATCGAAATTTATTTTATACGTAATAAAAAAAAACAAAAATTTCACGCTATTTCAAAGGAAGTATACAAGTACGTTGCGTACGCTACACGTTTAGCCAATGAAAACTATTGCTTTCATAAATATTATGCATACGTATCAACAAGCTAAATATCAGATTTGTCTCGGGATTTTATACCTGATTTTATCTGATTTTATTACGAAATTCGACAAGAACGTTGAGTAGAATTCTAAAACGTGATATTCGAAGTTCTAGTCAACTAATATTACGAGAAAAAAAAAAAATCACCATTCGATTCACCGGTGTGATTTATAAGTGATTAAGAATCATATAATTATCATATAAGTTGTAAAGTTTTATAGTTCTGTATTGTTTGTGAAATTCCTATTTGTCTCTTTGTTCGACGTTCCCTTTGCGATAGACGACGCGACAGAGAAGCCAAAAGTGTCTCAAAATTGGATCAAACTGTGCCAATATGTGTTCCGCAAAACTTAAAAATTAAGCTTAAACGTCTCTCGTATTACATACAAATTCGAAAACAACTGTAAGCACGAATGAATATTCATTTCTTCGAACATATCATCATTTTTAATAAAATATCGTTTCGATTTATGCATTTTTATTCTTATATAATGCATAGTAGCACAGTTTGATCATTAAATTTTAGATAGAACACCCTCCATAACTACTATTTTTTAATTATCTCTTGTTTTCAATCATTTGTTCTCTTTTTCTTTTTTCACAATATTTAAATATAACTGTTTCATTACCAATAGTCACATGCATTTATTTGAGAATCGTTATCATTTGTTACAAACAAATAATTAATTGTAAAATGAAAATGAACTCGTATCCCAAATGTGTACATACGAAATAAACAAAGTGAATTTTTTGCAAGAATTATTTGTAGTTGCAATAATTTGAATGGTGTTAAAATAATTTCTAGTTTATTTCTAGTTTTTTTGGATAACTTCGGATGAGTTGAAGAACAAGCGGCAATATTCAATGTTGATTTTCAATTCGACAAATTCATACGAGAAAACGCATATAAGAATCTTTTAATAATAATAATAAAAATTTAAATCTTTAATAATCTTTAGAAAAAGGGAAAGGAAGAAAATAAAGGAAAATGCCGAACGCGGAGAAAGAGGAAAATGTTACTTGTGAATTAATTAAAACACCGAACTTGGAATTTTATTCAAATATCGAACAATTTTCCAAAGATATGCTTGAATTACAAAAGGTAGTCAACTCGATTTTCTAATTTCCAAATTATGCGTTTATTAAAATGTGTGTATTAAAAAATTTCCGTTTAGAAAATAAGTAATATCGAAGAGGTGCGAAACGTATTGGAATTAGTGGTAACAAAGTCGAAGATTTATCAGAAAAAAAAATTAGCCGATTATCAAACTATGAACGAGTGCCATCTGGAATGTCCCCAAAGTTTCTACTTTGAAAAAATGAAAGAGTTTGCCAATAAATTACCCCCGAATATCTTGTTACTTGTATGTAATTTCACAGTTCGTTATATATATTATATATATATGTAAATAAATTTAAAGTGTTTATATGTTGAAAAATCTAGGAATGGGAAGAAAACATTCGAAATTTAATATCGGTTAATTTACGAACGAAATACATGGATATTTTTGAGGATCAAATGCTCGAAACAAAGACACGTTATTACGAATCAATGCACGACATGGCTTTAAAAAAGGTGATAGCGATAGAATGTCAAGATATCTGTAATTTGGGATTAGAAGAAATTCCCCCGTACAAGCTTGCCGGACGAACTGAATTTTATCCAAAATTTTTGAAAAATCGATGCGCGTTTAAAAAAAAATATTACTTACCTCACAAACTGATGAAAAACATAGTAGCAAAGGCTCATTTCTTGATGCCAAAATGGATTTGCGATTTCGGACGTTATCGATTAGAATTTGATTATCTTGATTTTAACAGGTGAAACATTTCCTTTTCCTTGCAAACAAATTTAGATTTTTTTTATTGAAAATTTTTGATAATTTCAATGCACCATTTTTCTTTTAAAAGTTTATAAATTTCGTACACAGATATTGAATAATAAAAAGCGATGAAAGTCACCAGTTTTTTAATAAAACGAACGATTGTAGATTTTTAGATTTGGTAGAAAATGATACGAAAAAAGGCGCGCTTATGGTCACTAGTGTCTATTACAGCGACATCGTGCGACTGATCTCTCAACCTCGCTATCTTAGTGACGTACCGTCATTTTCCTTGCCTAATTTTCTTAACTGCGCCAACAATTTGCTCTCTCTTCAAATTATCACGCTTATGATAAACACTATAGAATATTTGCTTCAAGTATTAAAAGACAGGCAAATCCTACCTTTGTTCAAGGTAAAACGATAAAAAGATATAAAGTTAATTTATCTTTGAATTTTATCCTTTGATTAAACGGTTAACAATAAATCAAAAACAATCATTGCTGCTAACTTCAGAAAGTATGACTTATTAAAGTATAAATAATTGAATTGGAAAAAAGAATTCAATGATATTTTTGTTTTATTTAGCTTCAATTAAAATGCGAGGAAAATGATCTATTTCTTAGCCCGACGATGCTTGAAATTTGTAACGCGTTTTATAATATTGTCAATCAAATTAGACTTACCGCGCAACAATTGTCACCACTGGAATCTTGGGTTAGTGTAAAAATTCATCGAGAATATATTAAAGTCGAATTACCAGAATGGTACTTGAAAGACACGTATCAACATCTTGAAGAAATATTGCGAGACACTTTTCGACCCTTCAATGAATATGTTGAACAACTGCATAAAAAATTCAATATTGTTTTTGATCCAAAATCGCATGATATCTATGGTAGAATGGGATACAGTTTTCAAGAAAAAATATCTCAGGTTGAAGATTTTAATCGACTGATTCGAGATATAAATGGCATGGTAAATTCATTGTCGCGTAATATCTACTTTTTCTTTTTTTTTTTTTTTTTTATTAAATTGACAAAAAGAAATATTTTTATATTTTTAGCCGGATCACGAATACTTTTCGATCGGGATAATAAATCAAGTCGCAGCAAAGGCGGGGCTTCTTTATTACGCGGAAGAGATGCGTAGATTGATTATCGAGGAATTGGTCAAAAGTCATAGAAATTATAATCTTGAGATTTGTAAAACATTCGAAGATATAAGGGATCGTGCTTTACATATTCCTTACAATACCAAAGAATTACTCGAATTAGGTAAATTTTTTTCGAAAAAAAAAAGAAATTACAATAGTCGCGTTATAGTGTGAAAAAAATTAAATAAAAATAATTTCATTTTAGGTGAATATATGTTGTATGCCGCGTCAACGTTAATGAGATCATTAGAGGAAAAGATTACTTTATCGTTGCGCATGATGGCATCGTTAATCGGAATGACAACATTAACCAAAGATCATATCGAGTTGAACAACGACACTATTCATTGGTTAAAGCGGATAAGACCAATATTCGAACAAAATAGCGCCATGTACGAGCAAACTAAATTTGAATTAGAGGAGAAACTTGTGAAGAAAATCGATGATCTTAATGCGAGAGTCGAGGACATGTATCCCAGGTGAAATATCAATATATAATATTAAGAAACAAAAGTTGTTGTATCGTTGTATCGTTTCATCGTTTTCATCCCTATCAGATTGAAAATTATGAATGATATGGATTATGCAGATCGCATCCGAGAGTACATCGAATTCATGCGAAAGTTCGCCCGTGATTTAGATCGTATGGACGAAAGGGTGAATTGGATCAACGAAGAAGAGAAACTTTTTAAATATCCCCTCTCTGAATATCCACGTATCAATGAATTGAAAGAAATTATAATGCCGTATTACGATTTAATTTATCGAGGTTATCAGTGGCAAAGGCATAGGGACGTTTGGCTGGATGGCCCGTTCGAATATTTGGATTCAAACGATGTTGAAAACAAGGCAACTGATTATTTTTCAAATTTCAGTAAAATAAACAAACAGTATAGGACAAGAATAAAGATAGAGATCGCGATGAATTATCCGCACAGGTAATATTCGATGCAATTATCGAACGTTATGTCAATCATTAAGAAATCGATATTACCGATAGTTTCACAGGATCTCCAGACGACTCGGATCCTTTACAACAACCGGCGCCTTTAAAACTAACCTATCAACTTATGGAAGATGTAAAATGGTTCAAGGTGGTTTTTCAACGAATAGCTATATATATAAAAACGTTCCCTTATTTTCTCTTACTTTTCACATAGCAATATATACCGTTGCTAGCAGTTTTTCGAAATCCTGCGATGCGACAAATTCATTGGGATGAAATGTCGGTAATAGCAGGTTTCGATCTTACCCCCGATGCTGGGACAACATTCAGGAAAATTATCTTGATGAATTTGATGGAAGAAATAGAAAAGTAAATTGAACTTTTTATTTTTCATGTCTATCATTTTTGTTCCTAAATCATAAATCCTTCTCTTTCTCTCTCTTCCTCTCTCCATATAATCCGTACAAGTTCTAATTTCGATTCATATTCGATCAAGGTACGAAACAATAAGCATAAGCGCAACGAAACAACTCGCACTCGCAGATTTGTTAGCAAAGATGATCAGTGAATGGGATGATGTACTGTTTCTAACTATACCTTATAAAGATTCAGGAGTGAACATTTTGACGCAATTAGACGACACTCAAATGCTTTTAGAGGAGCATATAATAAAGGTCGAAGCGATGCGAGGTTCTGCGTTTGTCAAGCTTATCGAAGAAGAAGTTAAAAATTTTTATTTTCTCTTACATCGAATACACTCGACGATAGAAGAATGGACTAAAGTATTTTTAGAAGCTTTATTTCGTCAATTATCTTTCCTATCTTTTTTACATATGTATATATTTTATTCCTATATACATATATATTTTTTATATTTTATATTTTTCTTAGGTTCAAGTACAATGGATGTATTTATTACCTATCTTTTCAAGCAAAGATATCGTTGCGCAATTACCGGAAGAAGAGGTATTATTTTTTCAAGTAGACAGAATATTTCGTAGCGCGATGAATGGCGTCGCGAAGGATCCTCGCGTGCGAGAAACTGCTGGTTCCGTAAGTATTAGAATCAACGGACTATAGTATGAAAGAATGCTAAACAAGATATACATTTTGTGTTTATTTACATAGGTGGGTCTTCTGGAAATCATGCAGGAAGCTAATATGTTGATGGAAAAAGTAAACGAGGGTGTATTAAATTACTTGGAGAAAAAGAGACTCTTCTTTCCACGATTTTTCTTCTTGAGTAACGACGATATGCTCGAAATATTATCCGAAACAAAGGAACCTCTTCGAGTCCAACCGCATCTTCGAAAATGTTTCGAAGGCATAAATAGGCTGCGGTAAACTATGCAAAGGTGTCAATGATTAAGAATGTGACAATCGAAAAATATTGATCTCCTAATGATGCATAACTCGGCAGATTTGACGAAGAATTGGAAATATGTTCCATGTTTAGCGAAGATTACGAGGAAGTTAGAATGCAGGAAAGGATTTCGACTGCTGCGGCACGAGGTTGTGTGGAACGATGGCTCATTCAAGTGTGTAATCATAACGTGTATATAATACACGTTAATACTTAATACTTTATTACTATACGTAATACTTTTTTATATAAGAAAAAAAAAAAATTCCATTCGATTAGTTACGAGAGTGTATACGCAACATTTTGAGGTTAGGTGGAGGAACAAATGTTGAGATCCGTACGACATGAGATCCTTATGAGCTATCTCGATTATGAGGTCAATAAACGAGACTTGTGGGTACGTATTTGGCCCGGTATGGTTGTCCTATGCGTTTCTCAAATTTACTGGACCATGGAAGTTCAAAATAGCCTTATGACACGTATGCCTTCGACAATGGAGGTACTTCACGAGAAACTCATGAACCAAATATTGGAAATGGTTGAATTAGTTAAAGGTAGTAAATAGATGAAAAGAGTGTAAAAAAAAAAATAAACAATATCAAAAATAAATATTCTTCAGGACATTTAACGAAACAAAATCGAACTACGTTAAATGCTCTTATCACGTTGGACGTGCACGCTATGGATGTCGTGAAATTATTGATCGAAAAGAAGATTATAAACGAAACGGATTTTGAATGGTTGGCCCAATTGCGCTACTATTGGGAGGACGACGTATTCGTCAGAATTATTTATACAACTGTGAATTATGCTTACGAGTATATTGGAAATTGTTCTCGTCTCGTTATCACCCCTCTAACGGATAGGTAAGAAAATTAAATTAGATTTTTTTGAAATCAATTCGATTCGAGAAGAATTAACATTCAAGATTTCCCTTCTAGATGTTATCGCACTTTGATCGGTGCCTATTCCTTGAACTTGAATGGAGCGCCGGAAGGCCCGGCCGGTACCGGTAAAACAGAAACGACGAAAGACTTGGGCAGAGCTGTAGCCGTACAATGCGTAGTTTTCAATTGTTCCGAAGGTCTCGATTACAAAAATATGGGGAAATTCTTCAAAGGTCTCGCCTCGTGCGGGGCGTGGTCTTGCTTCGACGAGTTCAACAGAATCGATCTGGAAGTATTGTCCGTGGTCGCCCAACAAATTCTTTGCATCATTCAAGCCGTGCGCGCCAAACTGGAAACGTTCGTCTTCGAGGGGACCGAATTGAAATTAAATCCGGCCGTTTACGTTTGCATCACGATGAATCCTGGGTACGCGGGTCGTTCGGAATTGCCGGATAATTTGAAAGTTCTTTTTAGAACCGTGGCAATGATGGTGCCCGACTACGCTATGATCGCTGAAATATTTCTTTACTCTTCCGGATTCGGCACCGCCCGAGAACTCTCCACGAAGATTGTAACGACGTACAAACTATGCTCGGAACAATTGTCCTCCCAGTCCCACTACGACTATGGGATGCGAGCCGTGAAAACGGTGCTCACAGCTGCGCAAAATATCAAGTTACAGTTGCCGGACGAGAACGAGTCAGTGTTGTTACTTAGATCCGTGATCGACGTCAATCTACCGAAATTCTTGGCCCACGATGTCCCACTCTTCCAAGGTATCGTCTCCGATCTGTTCCCGGGATTGGAATTACCCGCCCCGAGCTACGATATACTATTGAAAGCTGTCCACGAGGTTTGCAATGAGAAAAATTTACAACCGGTCGACGGTTTCCTGTTGAAGATCATACAAACGTTCGAAATGATGATCGTCCGTCACGGATTTATGCTGGTCGGCGAGCCATTCGGCGGTAAAACATCCATACTTCACACTTTGGCCAGTGCCCTAACCTTAATGTACGAACGGAAAGAGCCGAATGGAATTACGACGAAATATTTCACGATCAATCCGAAATCTATAACGTTGGATCAGTTGTACGGATTTTTCGATCCTGTTTCTTCCGAATGGACCGACGGTATCTGCGCAGTCGCATTTCGAGATTATTCCACCGAAGACACACCGGATAGGAAATGGATTATTTTCGACGGGCCGGTCGATGCGGTGTGGATCGAGAACCTCAATACCGTCCTCGACGACAATAAAAAACTTTGTTTAACGTCAGGCGAGATAATACAAATGACCGGTGTAATGTCAATGATATTCGAGACGATGGATCTTGAGCACGCTTCCCCCGCCACGGTGTCCCGTTGTGGAATGATATACGTGGAACCGCGTGTTCTTGGTTGGGTGCCGTTCCTCGATTCTTGGATGAATAAATTAAATCCCATATGGAAAGAGAGTTACGAGAACGAGATCAAAGAAATGTTCCATTGGCTGATGGATCCGTGTTTAGAATTTATTCGAAAAAATTGTCACGCGACTATCTTTGTTGGCCAAATTCATCAAGTTGTATCGACGTTGAGTATCTTCGAAATATATATGGAGGATGCGGTGCAACAAAATCTGGCAACTTTCGAACAATTCATTTTGCCATGGCTACAAGCAACCATGATAACGTCGATGATTTGGGGAATTGCTGGTACGCTGGATTTCCCTTCCCGTATATTGTTTAACGACTATTTCTTAAGTTTTTGGAAGAACGAACAAAAGGAATACCCGCTTCCCGAATTTCTCGTCGAAATTTTAATCTCTATCCCAACCGAGGATCTCGTTCACGATTGTTTTTACACGTATCGTGGGAGAGGGGCGTGGAGACGTTTCGCCGACATGGCAAGGCAGGAGGAATTTTCGGAAGTTGGAAGTATCGTTCAATTGATAATACCCACGATCGATACGGTAAAATATCAATCTCTATTTTTAAAGCACATTCAATATCACAAACGTTTCTTGATGTATGGAGACACAGGGACGGGGAAAAGTTTTTACATCAACGATTTGATCATGAATAAATTGGGCGAAGAGGAATATCTACCGAATTTCATCACGTTCACTCCGCACATCACTGCTGCGCAGACGCAGGAACTGATTGTACTAAAATTATACAAGAGACGCAGAAACATGTACGGCCCTTTGGTTGGCACGTTTTGTATCGTGTTTATCGATGATGTTAACATGCCTGCGAAAGAAATTTACGGTTCCCAACCACCGATCGAGCTGCTACGACAATATTTCGACCACGAAGTATGGTTCGATCTGAAGAAACCGGAAAAGATTTACATATACGACACCATGTTCGTGTGCGCAATGGGACTACCAGGTGGCAGTAGACAGGTATTGTACAATAGATTTTTGAGACACTTTAATCTGTTCACCATCGATAAATTCACCGAAGATACTATGATCAGAATTTTTACAAACATCGCGTTGATTGGTTTACAACGGCACGGTTTCACCACGGCAATCATGCCGGTCATCTTGGATCTTGTGAACGCGACTATGAATATTTTTCAACTCGCTCAGGCAGAGCTGAGGCCGACCCCGGCGAAATCCCATTATCTGTTTAACCTGCGTGATTTTTCTCGCGTGATAACCGGTTGCGCCATGATAAGGGTAGAATCCTTCGAAACGAGATCGGATTTCACGAAACTTTGGGTCCACGAAACTTTGAGAGTTTTCGGTGACAGGTTAATCGACATGAAAGATCGACACTGGCTGTTCGTAAGGATCAGGGAAACGGTTACTGCCTACCTAAGGGAATCGTTCGATACGGTATTCAATTATTTGCCAAAGATTGATGATCAATTATCGGAGGAAAGCTTGCGAAGTTTGATATTCGGCACTTTTATGGACGTGGATACAGTCCCTGTCGATCGACATTACGAAGAGGTTAAGTCAATGGACGAATATTTACAAGTAGCCATCTCTTATCTCGAGGAGTACAACATCACGCACAGACACAAGATGGACATTGTCCTGTTCCGTTACGCTTTGGAACATCTTGCTAGAATCTGTCGTATATTGGTAATCCCGTGCGGTAGCTTGTTGATGGTTGGCGTAGGTGGATCCGGTAGACAATCTTTGACGAAATTAGCTTCGAACATAGCCGCTCTCGGCCTGTTTCAACCAGAAATGGGTAGCATGTATGGCCTACAAGAATGGCGGGATGATATAAAAAAGGTTTGTTTAATACGATCGATTATATTAATTATAACAATACAATAATAACGAATAATATATATTTCGTTTATAGGTGCTGATAAATTCTGGTGGAGTGGGCAAGGATTACGTATTTCTGCTGACCGAAGGACAAATGAAAACCGACATATTCCTAAACGACATCGACAGCTTGTTAAATTCTGGCGAGGTGCCGAACATATTCACCGTCGAAGAAAGGCAGGAAATCATCGAGATGACTCGATTGGCCGCTCAAGGCGGTGATCGAAATTTAGATATATCGGTGCTCGCCATACTTTCCTTCTTCCGTAACCGTTGCAAAGAAAAGTTACACATAATGCTGTGCTTCAGCCCGATTGGCGACACGTTCAGGATCAGGCTTCGGCTTTATCCGAGCCTCGTCAATTGTTGCACGATCGACTGGTTCGACGTGTGGCCCGAGGATGCACTCGAGCAAGTGGCTCTGCGCAGCACCACCGACATCAACATCGACGAAACTGTGAAAGTGAACGCGGTGATCGCCTGTAAATTTTTCCACGTGTGCGCGAAAGATATCAGCAGTCGGTTTTACAGTGACACGGGTAGAAAAACTTACATCACAACGGCCGGCTTTCTCGATCTCATACAATCTTACGCTGAACTGATGAAAGAAAAGCAAGAAGCGCTTATTCTCGCGAGGTGTGCGTGAATGTGATACAATGTGATACGATTGATTGCTCGCCAAATGATTAAGATTCATTCATTGTGTGCTCTCCTCCTTTCTTTTCCCCGCGCAACAGAGATCGTTATCTCAACGGGTTGGATAAACTTCAATTCGCGGCCGAGCAAATTAGTGAAATGAGAGTGACACTTTCCGAATTACGGCCCCAGCTCGAAGCATCCGCGCGCGAGACGACCGAGACGATGAAGAAAATCGAGACCGAGAATATTAGCGTGGAGAAGGCAACAATCCTGGTGAAGAAGGACGAAGACATGGCAAATATACAGGCCGAAATTGCCATGAATCTGAAGACTGAATGCGAAGCGGATTTAGCCGAGGCTTTACCCGCCCTCGAAGATGCGTTGGGTATACGTCAATTGCGTTCATCTCTTTCCTAACATTTTTATCCGTTGTCACTTACTCTTCGCTTCGATTTCAGCTGCCCTGGATACGTTAAAGCCGGCAGATATAGCGGTCGTGAGAACAATGAGAAGTCCTCCTGCCGGAGTAAAACTCGTTATGGCTGCCGTGTGCGTGATGCTGGGCATACCGCCTCTTCGAGTCGAGAATCCGATTACCGGTAAAAAAGAAAATGACTATTGGACTCCGAGCAAACGCTTATTGGGCGACATGAGATTTTTAGAAACTTTGAGACATTACGATAAGGATAACATTCCTCCGCATATCATGAACGTATTGTCAATTATATTCCATTCTTCTATAATTATTTATTTATTTATTCTATTTTATTTATTTATTCTATTTTAAATATTATTAATTAAATATTAAATAATTAAATATTATTATAATATTATTTATTCTATTTTAAATACAGGAAATAAAAACAGTCTACATGACCGATAAAAATTTCGAGCCGAAGATAGTGGCTAGGGCGTCGTCGGCAGCCGAAGGTCTCTGTAAATGGGTGAGAGCTATGGTATTGTACGACGAGGTGATAAAAGTGGTTGCGCCGAAAAGGGAGAAATTACAAATTGCGCAACGGGATTACGAGAATACTGTGAAATTTCTAAACGAAAGACGGGAATTACTTGCCGAATTGACGGAAAAGTTGAACGTTCTTAAGGAAAGTTTACGAGTGATACTCGCCAAGAAGATAGAATTGGAGAACGAGGTAAAATAATAAAATAATAAACGAATCTAGTATTAACGTGTATTATTAATCGTAAATCTGTTTGCAGGTGACAATCTGTAGAAATAAATTGATCCGCGCTGAAAAGTTAATTAGCGGATTGGGAGGAGAGAAGGATCGTTGGACCATTGCGGCCGAGAATCTGCAAAAATCCTACGACACATTGCCGGGTGATATTTTGATTTCTTGTAGCATGATAGCCTATCTTGGCCCGTTCACCTCCCCTTATCGTATAGAAAGTTTGGAGAAATGGACGGTTTACGTTAAGAATTTGAAAATCCCTTGCTCGGAAGATTTCGATTTCGTTAAGATACTCGGATCCGAGATAAAGATCAACTCTTGGAACATATTTGGACTACCACGAGACTCGTTTTCCATCGAGAACGCCATTATCATGGACAATTCAAAAAGGTGGAGTTTATTTATCGATCCTCAGAGTCAAGCCAACAAATGGATTCGTAACATGGAGAAGCAAAACGAATTGGAAATCGTGAAATTGACGGATTTAAATTATATGAATATCATAGAAAAAGCGCTAGAGTATGGTAATGCATCGTTGTGAAATTCTATTTCTTTTCTTTTCTATTTTCTCGCAAGTAATTTCCATCTCAATGGAATTAACTTAATAACTTAATCTGTATATTTCTCTCTTCAACCAATAAAATCTTGACACAATTTTCAATTTCAATCAAATTAAACAAATCTTGAAAACAACAAATGGAATAATATTTGAATATTTGTTTTTAGGAAAACCAGTATTGATAGAAAACGTGCTTGAGGAATTGACGCCACCTCTTGAGCCGATATTGATGAAGACGATATATAAAATGGGTCCTTTTTGGTTTATCACGCTTGGAGAAAAAATAATCGAATACAATTTGCGATTCAAACTGTACATTACAACGAAATTACGCAATCCGCATTATCTGCCGGAGATTTTCAACAAAGTAACCGTGATCAATTTCGCGTTAACGATTGGCGCTTTGGAAGATCAACTGTTAGGCATCGTGGTTGCAAAGGAGAGGCCAGATTTGCAGGAAAAGAGAGAATATTTGATCGTTCAAAGTGCAGCGAACAGGCAGGCTTTGCAGCAAGTGGAGGATAATATTTTGAGAACTTTGTCAGTGGCCGGTGCTAGAATTTTAGAGGACGAGGAAGCCATAGAAATCTTGGATTCGTCAAAAATTCTCTCCATCGATATATTAAAGAAACAAGCTGCTGCGAAAAAAACGGAGGCGCAGATCGAAGGATTTCGACAAAATTACAAACCTATAGCGGTACATAGTTCCGCCCTTTACTATACAATCACCGATCTACCCAACATAGATCCTATGTATCAATATTCGTTGATGTGGTTTATCAACTTGTACATTCATTCGATAGAAACTGCGCATAAAAGTATAATTCTCGAAAGAAGATTGGCGTTTCTTCAAGAAACTTTTACGTATAACTTGTATCAAAACGTTTGTAGATCTTTATTCGAAAAGGACAAGGTAAACTTAAATTATTTTTCTATATCTATTTTCCATATTCTTTTTAACGTGATTTTAATTTGATTGATTTCTTTTGCTTAGCTTTTGTACTCGTTCGTCTTGTACACAACTATTTTAATGACGGAGGAGGCGATCACGAGAGATGAAATGACATTCTTCCTTTCCGGAGGCGTTGTAATTGCTGGATTACCAGAGAATCCAGTAACCTGGTTGACGGATAAATCTTGGGGAGAAATTTGCAGAGTTCAAACATTGCCTAACTTTGCCAATTTTCAATCCAGTTTCACACATGATATAGCCATGTGGAAAGAATATTATGATTTATTAAATCCGGAAAAGGCACCGATACCAGAACCATGGGAGGAGAGATTGACGCCTTTTCAGAAATTAATTATCATGAGAATGATTAGAACGGACAAAGTGATGATCGCGGTAAAATATTCTTTTTCTATTCAATCTCTATCCATAACTATATCTATCCATAACTCGAGAACAGAAAAATACAAGATGAAAACTAAATGGAAATTAAAAACTTTACAAATAGATACAACAATTCGTCGAAGCTGGAATGGGTTTGAAGTTTGTGTTACCACCACCTTTTGACATTTCCAAATCATTCGCGGAATCAAGTTCCTTGATACCGTTGATATTCATCTTGTCCCCGGGCTCGGATCCGATGGAAGCGCTGAGGAGTTTCGCGGAGACTATGAATTTCCAAGAAAGATTCCACTCGATTTCTCTCGGTCAAGGTCAAGGTCCTATCGCTCAAAAATTGATCGAGCGAGCGCAATATAGCGGTGAATGGGTTTGTTTGCAAAATTGCCACTTGGCTGCCTCTTGGATGCCTATGCTGGAAGATATCTGTGACCATTTCGATCCTTCCAATACGCACGTCCACTTTCGTTTGTGGCTTACCAGTTATCCTTCCGAATATTTCCCGATTACGATTCTGCAGAATGGCGTCAAAATGACAAATGAACCTCCGACCGGTTTACAAAACAATATTATGAGGTGATATATTTTAACGTATATCTATGTATCTAATTAAAAAGTAAAAATAATAATTGGATCGTTTTAAATGTTTCACGTAGAAATATATTCTTTTATTAAGAATAACAAATTTATTTGATTGATAGATCCTATAAATCCGAAGCAATGAAAAACATAGATGCTTTTTATGGCGAGGCTGTTAAAAGGAAAGCATTCTCAAAATTGCTTTACGCTTTGTGTTTCTTTCATGCTGTTGTACAAGAAAGACGAAATTATGGCTCTCAAGGTTGGAATATAAAATACGGTTCGTGTCTTCTTATCTATTTTCTATCTTCTTTTCTTTTTCCTTTTTACATAACTGAAAATATTAATTTCACGACACAGGTTTCAATGAATCGGATCTTCAAATATCCGTTCAACAACTTTACCTGTACATAAACGACTATGACGATGTACCTTTCAAAGCTATTGTGTATCTAACCGGTGAATGTAATTATGGTGGTCGGGTCACGGATGATAGAGATAGAAGATGTTTAAATACAATATTATATGATTTTTATAATCAGAATGTAATTATAAATCCGAATTACACCTTTGCAGATATTGGACCCGAATATAATTTACCAAAAAGGTATTTCTCATCTTTTTAGATCAAATCTTTATCATCAGAGAATAAAGAAATTAGGAATTAATACGTTTTGTTTGTAAATATGCGTAGATACGAATATGAAGATTTTATCAAACAAATTCAAGGAATCCCTTTAAATCCACCACCAGAAGCGTTTGGATTGCACATGAATGCTGGAATTACACGGGATATTGAATTAGCAAATACATTCTTTCATTCCATGTTAATGATTCAAGGAGCGGTAGTGATAGGTGATGCTGTTAAACAGGACGAAATGATGTTGAACATGAAAAAAGATATTTATGACAGAATGCCTGAATTATTTGATATCGAGGAGGCGCAAAAACAATATCCTATCGTTTATATGGAATCGATGAATACTGTCTTAACGCAAGAGTTGGTAAGATATAACATTCTGTTAAAGGAAATCAAAGAATCTCTCAATATGTTGGAGAAAACGGTGAAAGGATTGATAGTGATGACCCCTGCGATAGAGGTATTGCGAAATCTAATGATATCACAAATTAATAAAACAACTAACATACATTTTAATAAATATAGAAGAATTATATATGATTCTAGATTTTAGGTAATTATATATTAAGCGCAAGAATTCCACCATCTTGGATAAATGCATGTGCTTATCCAAGTTTAAAACCATTGCCAAATTTTATTAACGATTTTCTTGACCGATTACACTTTTTTGAAAAGTGGTTAAAAGAAGGTATACCGAAAACCTTTTGGATATCTGGATTTTCGTTCGTGCATGCTTTTCTTACAGCAACAACGCAAAACTTTGCCAGAAAATACAAGATACCTATCGATAGAATTGATTTTGATTTCAAGGTTTTTTTTTATAAAATATATTTGAAATATAATCACGTTTTTTTTAAAATAAAAGAAAATTGCCTTAATAATTTTTGTCATTCTCTAGGTACTTCCTGAATTTGAAATGAATGAATCACCGGCCAATGGTGTTTATGTTTACGGGATGTATTTGGCTGGTGCCAGATGGAATTTGAGTAACATGCTACTTGCTGAAAGTTATCCAAAAGTACTTTGGGAACCTATGCCAATAATTTGGATGAAACCATCTGTAGTGGATGCGATTCACATAAAAGAACGATACGAATGCCCTGTTTATATTACTTCTGCGCGTTTTGGGGTTCTTAAGACAACTGGACATTCCACTAATTATGTATTATCGATTCTTTTAGAAACCAATTATCCTGTCAGTCATTGGATTAAAAGAGGACTAGCTTTAATTTGTCAACTCGATAATTAAACAATTTCTCATAACATTTGTGTTTCTTTTTTATACTTACGCTCGATGAATTAGGCAAAGAAAGAATAAAGTTAATCAAATGGAATTATTTTTTGAAGAAGATGAGTTTTTTTTACAAAGCAAATGTAGAAGAAGAGACCGAGTAAAAAAATAGTGAGATCAGCGCCATCTTCGGAGTCGCAAATGAAATATAAAGATAGAAAATAGTGAGGAATAGAAATAGGGAAAGAATAGAGATAGGATAAGAATTGACTGTAAGCACCATTTCTTGGATATCAAAAATATCTTTTGAAAAGTAGAATAAAGTAGAATAAGATTGAAGATAAGTCAATCATCTTAGAAATACTTCTTCGTAAGAAGTTGCTCTTTTTTTAAAAAGATGACGCTAACAATCAATTCTTATTCTATTTTTCTTCTTGTCTATATTTATATTTAATCTGCGGCGTTAAGAGATGGCGCTGATTCAGAAATTTTTATTTTATTCTTTTACTAATTTCTCTCGTTGTTTATACTTGTTCTTTAAAATTTAGATGCTCAAGAAACAATTCTGATATCTGTTTAATTTTATTACAATTATTATAATTATAATTTATTTTTTCCTTAATCTATTAGATTAAAAATCTCAACAAAATATATCGATTCAATTTTGTGAAACTTTAAATAAAATATCTATTCTTTTTTTAAGATTTTATTGAAATTAAATTTCAATTCTACTTATTACTAATTTTATTTTGAGTCGAATTCGAGTCGAGTAATGTTAAGAATAATGTTAAAATGATAAAAGAGTTCTAGTAAGCATAAATATTCATTGAATTTTATTCGTGATTTAAAAGCATTTTCTATCGCACGTTGTGTAAATGAAATTTATTTTGATCTATATTTTGAAATAACGATCAATTAAGTTTAAGCAATAAATAAATAAAAAAATCAATTTTTGCTTTATTATTTCATTATTTGTTAAAAATGAGCAATTCTACTTTTGTTCTTGATAACGGTGCCTACACTGCAAAAGTTGGGTTAGCTTCTGATAATGTCAAGTAATTGAATGATTGTTTATGATTGAAATGAAATGATTGAAAGAAAATGAGATAAAATAATTTAATTTTTAGATTAGTTCCAAATTGCATAATGAAAGCGAAAAGTGAACGTCGAAGACCTTTCGTAGGAAGTCAAATCGAAGAATGTCGAGATGCATCCGGACTTTTTTATATTTTACCATTTCAAAAAGGATATCTTGTTAATTGGGATGTTCAGAAAACTGTCTGGGATTATATATTCTCCAAAGAATGCTGTTTGGTGAATTTGAATCAACTTTCTGTAATTGTAACTGAACCTTTATTTAATTTTTCTACCGTTCAAGAAGCCATGATGGAAATATTTTTTGAAGAATACGAATGTCAAAGTCTTTTAAGAATTAATAGCTGTACACTTTCTTGTTACCAGTATAAGACAGAAAATCCTAATACAAAATGTTGTATTGTAGTTGATAGTGGTTATAGTTTCACTCACATAGTACCATATGTAAATGATACTAAAATTAAAGAAGGTATTAGACGCATTGATGTAGGTGGAAAACTTCTTACAAATCATCTTAAAGAAATTATATCTTATCGTCAACTTCATGTTATGGATGAAACTTATGTAATAAATCAAGTGAAAGAGGATTCCTGTTTTGTTTCTCAAGAATTTTTTAAAGATATGGAGACCGCCAAAAATAAAATAGAAAACAATCCTATAATCAAAGATTATGTTTTACCAGATTATACAACATTAAGACGAGGTTTTTTAAAAAATCCGGAACCTCCTAACGAACAACAAACTCTACGATTAAGCAATGAGAGGTTCGCTATACCAGAAATCTTATTTTTTCCGTCGGATGTCGGTATTCGTCAAATGGGTATTCCAGAAGCAATAATGGATTGTTTAAAAGCTTGCGATGAAGAAACATGGCCGCACCTTTTATCTAATATTATTCTTACTGGAGGTAACGCAAAATTTCCTGGATTCCAGGAAAGAATTTATAAAGAAGTTAGAAGTTTAGCACCTGCAGAATACACGATAAATGTGTACTTACCCGAAAAGTAATAAAAAAATTTCAATATTAATTTAAAATCAATATAAGTAATAAGTTCAATATACATGTATATAATTTATTATTATCTTTATTTCTAGCCCAGTCACATATGCATGGCAAGGCGGAAAAACACTTTCCAAAGATTCAATATTTTCAAATCTTCTAGTAACAAGAGAAGATTATGAAGAAGAAGGTCAAAATCTTTGTTTTGAACGTTTCGATGTTTAAGTATAATAAATTTTTTTTATTCAATGGTTCATACTTATGTATGAATGTATGTATCTACAATGTACATGTATGTACATGATATTGTGATATATATTAAATATTTACTTATTTTTTATTTATTTATTTTTTTAACATATTATTTTATTTAAATAATATGAAAAACACAAATGGAATGCATAGATAACATTACGAATGTTATTGTAAATGAACAAAAATTAAATAGATTTCATTTGTGCCATTAATTCTTCTAAGCTAATATTAGATTCGGACGAAATTTGATTGATTTGCGAATCAATTGAATGAGAATCACAGTTTGTTTCTTTTACATTTACTGACGATAAATATTTATTTTCGTCTACTTGTTCTTGATCTCGTTCATCGATAAGAGAAATTCCTATAATGACATAAGATTTTAATTTGATAATTTTATACTGATGTGTATATATATATATATATATATATATATAATATTACGCACCCCATTCGTTATCTTCATGTAAAGGCGTATCTTCAACTATCTCTTTTATTTTATGTTCTGGTTTTGGTCTCAATCTATATTCTTCCTGATGTTTTCTACAATAATTATCTTCGCAATTTGGATTTGGTTTTAATATCATTTTAGGAAAGAAATCTTGCATAGCATTATAACCTAAATAATAAGAAACATCACCAAAGTTTAAAAGGTATTTAAGTGCATTTTGAACTAAGAAACCTGCAACAATTCCCATTGTTGTTGGTAAAGATGCTGCACAAACGCCATCTCGTTTTAATGTTTTTTCATCTATATTTTCTGCTACTACCAATGGAGGAGCACACTAGAAAAAAATATTTGCTATCTAATTTCTAAGTTATCACTCATATTTTAATTGTAATATTTATTCACCGCAAAACATGCTGTTTCTCCAGGAACAATAAATTGGATATGCCCAGAAACTGCATTTTCAGAAACTCCACTTTCAAACCATTTTTGATTAAGTTCATTGCAAGCAGTATTAATTGCCATTCGCGCTTCAAAATTGTCTACACAACTTAAAACTAAATCTACTGGACCCTTTTTTAAACTTGCTGTGCTAAAATTAAAAATTTACGTTAATCAAATATTTCTAATTACAATAGTTCAAAAAATATTTTTATGTAACCTTATGACATTCATGAAATCTTCAAAATGATCCATCGTAGTAATATTGTAATTATGAGTTTCAATTTCTACATCTGGATTAATATATTGTAATGTCGTTGATGCTGCTTCTACTTTATTTTGACCAGCTTGATAAGGTTGAAAGAAAAGTCTATTCATGTTTGCCATTTCCACTTTATCATAATCAAAAAGAATCAACTAAAATTTACATTATTTGTTATTTATAAAGAACTGAAAAATCTTTCATGAATTTATTTAATATTACCTTGCCAATTCCACATCTTGTTAGCATTTCTGCAGTTACACTACCAATTCCACCTATTCCAACTATAGCAATTGTTAATTCTTTTATACTTTCATAATTATTCACTATACCCATACGTTTTAATGCCATCAAACGACTAATCAAAGAACAAAAATAATATTAAAATTTTATACTTTAAGCTATATTAAAGAATAATTGTAAAAATGTATAATTATATTAAATATTTATATATTATTATAAAATCTTATATAAATATAAATTACCTATATGGATTTGAATCATTCACTTCACTTGACATATGTTCTATTTTTTCTCTTGTTGTAAACATATTTTTATGTTGTTCTTTAAGCAATTTGTTTTCGAGTTCTTTAATTTTTTGTCGCAATCCATCAATTTCATCCATTATTGAGATTAAAAAATAATTTTTAAAATAACACGTAAGGTATGATACCTACAGTTATGATACACACGTCAATCTTTTCTAAGCAATAGTAAGTATTTTCATGTATAGTGACAGGTGAATTATTTTACATATAACATATAAATTTATGTTTATTTAAAACATAAATTATTAATTTGCAAAAAAATAATATATACTTATGATCGATATACTTACATATTCATTGAAATTTTAAAATAATTTCAAAATTAGAATAACCTTAAAATGGGCATGATTATCATGAAATATATGTATAAAATATAAATTTTTTTATAAATTATATCTTTTTTCTTTCTTTTTTTTTTAAATAAAATAATTAAAATATAAATTGAAAAATTCAGAGAAAAAATATAAAGTCTTCAATCTCAGAAAATTGATAATAGGTAAATAAATACGGATTTTGTATATCTTCTTCTTTACTTATTTCATGTTTATAAAAATGAACTTTTAATATACTATATTTTTTCATTAAAATCTTTAATTACAAAGATCAAGAATAAAATTTATTATATGATAATTATAAAAAATAGAAAATTAGCATAAAATAGAGTCTTTCACTGAAAAACTCAATAATTATAAGGTTTATTTTTTTTCTTTTAATACAAACAAAATTGTATTTGTTTTTTTTTTTCAATTAATTCTATACAGCATTGTTTAGTATTACAGCATTTCGTATTATAAATTATATATATTGTTGTTACACTTCATATATGCACAAGTATTTTTTACCCGCAGAAAAAAAATTTTGTAATTTTTTGTTATTCTTTATTTAGCCGTATTACTAATTTTAAGAGTAAATATTGCAAAAACATTAAAAACATGTGATCATGTAATACAGGATGGATCATTTCTTATTTTCGTCATGTTTTCATACTATCGACGATATGTTAAGTCAAATTAATTCCGTGCACTTTGGCTAATTTTATTGTCATACCTCAATTGTGTTAAAATAGTCTATTTCCCAATATCCCGTATTTATTAGAAAAAAGAAAAAAAAAAAAGGAAAAAAAAATTTAGAAACGAGAGAGAAACAGAAAACGAGGAAGTATATAAACAATTTCACTTTATCACTTTGGTATTGTTGAATGAATATAAAAGTTCAATGTACATTTGGTGTATATATATTGAAAAATTGGTGCACTTTTTTCCCGCAGAATATAGTCGTTCTTTAACAAAATAGGGAAAAACTTTTTAACTGATCTATGATATATAATAATAATAATAGAACGACTTTATCTAATGATTTTCTTTTAACAATACATTTTCTTGTCAAAATAGTGTTAAATTATGATTGCGAGATAAAAATATCAATGTTCAAATTTAGCATAATATATTAATTACATTAGTGACAATTTATAATTTTAATTTTTTCTTTTTTTTTTTTTTTTTGTTTAAGTTCATTTGCAGATTTTAAATAGGAGTTATTCAATAGTTCTTTTTTTTTTTTTCTATAAAACTAAACTAGATTATCATAAACTTAACGTACGAACAGGAAGGGTTATCAAATTTAGATAAACAATTATGTATACGCCGTTTTTGCCATGTAAAAGACCATTGAAAATAGATATTTGTGAATCGTGTTCAAGCAATACCACGATTATAAAAAAACGAAATAAATAAAATGTATTTATACTTTACTGATACATAAAGTATTTCTTTTTTACATCTTTAACATTTATAGTGCATTATGTATATCTTTGTTATACATCTACGTACTCTTTCGTTTATTATCACTTATCTGTGTTATGTATATATGTATATATATCTTTTATACATTATTGAAAAATAAAATATACATATATATATGCATATAAATGCTTTAAATATGCAGTAATATGGCAAAAACGGCGCAATAATCAGAATAAGAAGCAAACATTTCTCTTTTAGCCGATAATATTCGAAAGCATACCCCACTCTTTGAATTTAAATTCACACTCCGCTTGATAGGGTACGCATTTAAAATACTCTACATATATATGTGTGTGTGTATGTGTATGTGTGTATGTAAGTTTGTAAATGTGTAGTTTGTATGTGTAGCACGCGCGTGCGCACGTGTTCCATATATGTATATATGTATATATGTATGTATATATTTATATATTGAATTGACCGTACTTTATGCGTAATTTATGCGTATAGGAACTGATGAATTCTTTCGAAATAATACGAAAGGACATGGTTTACAAGTGGAGTGTGCTCTATTCCTATACATTCTTTAAAAGTACGTCTCTCTTCCATTCTCTCTCTCTCTCTCTCTCGCTCGCTCGCTCGCTCTCGCTCTCTCTCTCTCTCTCTCTCTCCCCCTCTTTCTCTCGAAGTAAATTTTTCCAATGTACACAATAAACTGACTTACGGTCGTATATAAATAATTATATATTCAATTTATAAGAAACACATTGGTAATGCTGTATATGAAATAAATTGATCGATTTAATGGTTATTATCGATATTAAGTTTTTGACCAGCATAGATCAGATGTACAAGGTACAGCAATACAAATGTTTTTTTTTCCTTTATCGGCGTGTGTTTAATTCATGTACATAGGCTTCTGCTGGCGCCAAGTGTTTTAAGGTGCCTGTGAATTCTCGCTTTGGTCAATGAAAATTGAATTAAGAGACTCTATAACGTTCTTTGATATAATTTAAAAATTATTATAGAAATATGAAAATAACAAGAGCTAAAATTTTAAGCGTGACCTTAAAAAAATGATGGTTTCAAAGCATTTGATCAATCATGATGCCTTTTACCAGTAGCTTGGTAACATTTATTACTGGATATATAGGTATTCACAGAGCACAAAGAGTACTTGGCTATAACAAACATTTTATTCAACTATCATTGTATCAGATATAAACGAACATTTTTATCATCGTTAAAAGTACTAAACCGAGCGGCCTAAGGTACATGTTAAGTGTAAGCACATATGTGCTATGTGTTGTGTGTGTAGTACGCGCTTTATAGATGCAAATACACATGGTTTGTTTTGCATCATTTTTCATTATAATGTCTCATGTAATAACGGACGATCTTCCAAGTGACATAACATGATCTAATCGCGTCTTTATGCATTTACAAATTTCCCGCGATCGTGACATTAGTAGCAGCGTCGAAGGAACACAATAGAAATGACAGATTATAAAAACACAGAAAAGAAACATACAATTATTAACAGCACATGCATACCGGCCAATATGGACAGAGCACGTACTTCATTTATAGACTTAATTTTAATGTTGTAAACTTTCTTCTTTCTTTCTAAATGATTTGCAATGTAACAAAAATACTTTGAAACGTATCATTTACTTCTTATGCCATTTAAAATTTTATCGCATAAAGTTTATTTCCAATATATATCAAACCTGAATTCCTTTTAAGTAATACCCACGGTGAAAATCAAGGAATGTCTAAAATGTAGAATTTTATACACCACGTCAAAATATAATTGCCATTTATGTAAGGATGTATGGTCCACCATCACATAATATATTTTTCTTCTTCTTAAATTTGCAAATTTAGGTGGAATGGAAGATTCAACTTTTCGTGCATAAATAATCAAAAGTTGAAAACTGTATGTTAAGGATGTAATGGATGTGATGAATACTTCATCGTTTTCTGAGTCCCATTTCCAACTTGTCCCGCCATATTTTTCAGTCGGTTTATTCCACGAACCGGTACGCTGCTCACAGTCACGCTTAGGGATGGGATTAAGCCCCTCGCGCGAAGTATCGATACCTAAATGAAAATGTTTGATTCTTCGCACGCTCCTTACAAATACGCATATTGACTAAAAAAAATGTCTGTTTTAAAATGACTAAGCAATTCAAGTCCAGTTGTCGTCTAATACCAATAATCATTTAACCTGTTATAAAAAAAAAAAAAAAGATTATACATCTGTTATCATAATAATTAATAAATTTTGGAAATTACATATTTAGTATAACTGTTTAGATTACAAGGTTTTAATTGCACATTGTATTTATTATTTATTAAACATTACCCAGTAAAATTGATTATCTCGTTTAAATTGAATTGAAAATTTTTGAAGCTATTGCACCAGTCACCAGATCCATGTTTAAGTAAAATTAATTTCTATGAAATATATTCACCATTTAATAAGGAGGAATCAAACATTTTCTTTCAAGTGTTTATTAATAGTACGTGCGACTTCTTCCTCGAGGAGAAAAAATACATCATCCTTCATAATCGGCGAGGCATTGCTATAACTGATACTCGATATAACAATATAAGAAAAGTCAGCATTTTATACATTTTATTCTAATTATATATTAATCGATACTAAACGACATATAGACTTGAATCGTTTAAATATTTTAAATCAAACATTTGTTTAGCTTAGCATTTTTTTTTAGTCACATTATGACCATTTGAAACGATCTTCTTGTTAAAAAGACGAAAAAGAAGATAAAAAAATAGTCGAGAAAATTTGAAATTCTAAAGTACAATGTATCGTGAAAAATAAAATACGTATTATTTAAAAGAAGATCGTAATCATATTTTTTAACAGTCGACATTATTCTATTTCGTATGTTTTTTTTTATAATATGACTATAAGTCGCATTAGTCATTCCATACATCCGTGAAACTTCAGATTAAAGAAAAATCATTAATAGATGTTTACATTTCTGGCCACAACGGAAAAAATCTTGGTCTCATTATTTAGATGACTGGAATGACCTTGCGTAAAGCGTAACACAGTTTTTCACTTTAACTAATTCGCAATGGGAAAAGTTTTCCGATGGATACTTAATAATTACTGATTTATTTCAACATAAATGTGTTTCCACGCTCAACGTTTAAACACTTTACAAAAAACAGTGTTTTTATCTATCATTGCGAATTAGTTAAATTTTACAATGCCGGACGATGTCAACAATTGATTTCATGCATTCAATTGAGTGCCAACAGAACTACGTATTCGTACAATATAATACAAACACATGTTCATATTTCCGGCATTTTTCTCATTCTTTGTTTTTTTCTTTATAAATATCGTAAAATAGAAGTTGTAAATTCGAATCAATACAAACTTCATGGATGTTCAATCGATACGCATCTTATTCGAAGATGCGAAATTATATATATTCACGGCATTCTCATGGTCGATTCAACAATACGTGAATGATATGGTTAAATAATTATAAATTGGAAATTGAGGTGGTGACATTACCTGGGCCGTTACTCACCTACAGGCAACGAACCTGTTATGGGAGTAGGTGACGATGATACCATGTTCAATCGACCCTGATCTTTTACTATTGGATCTGAGATGAATGAAAAAAAAAACAATATCAAAATAAAATAATCACTTTTTATCAATTTATTATCGTTATTTTGTAAGAATTTAGAGCAAAATTTGATTATAATTTATAATACTTACAAAAATAGGGATGTTCCATAGCTTCACGTGCAGTGAGTCTTTCATAATGATCATAACGCAAAAGTTTATCAAGAAAATCAAGACTTTCGTGTGATACCAAATGTTGATTCTCTGAATGCATAAAACGTTCCCAGCGTTTACGTGAATGTCGGCCTAAAATATCATTGAAGCGAGGATCCAATTCAATATGATATTTTTCAAGATATTCAAATAATTCTTCAGTTCCAAGAACTTTTGCAATTCTCACTAATTGGTCGTAATTATCGTGTCCATGAAAAAACGGTTCTTTCCTGAATATCATACTTGCAAGCATACATCCAAGAGACCACATATCTAATGAATAATCATACATCTGCGGTACAAAGGAAACAATATTTATTATAATTAAAATATTATTAACCAATTTATAATAAAATTATGATATGATAAACGCAAACCTGATAATCTACAAGTAGTTCTGGACCTTTGAAATAACGCGAGGCTACTCGTACATTATATTCTTGACCAGGGTGGTAAAATTCTGCTAGACCCCAATCGATTAACCGTAACTTTCGATTTTCATGGTCTATCATAACGTTGTGCGGTTTAACGTCCCTATGCATTATTCCCATACTATGGCAATAATCTAATGCCTAAACAAAAAAAAAAGAAGACGATCGCGTCTTATATATCATTAATGCTTTTCAACACGTTATTTAGCCATAGATGTAAAATGGATCGAACACTATCGACACATTACTTACTTAAATATTCATGAGTCCGAAAATTTTAAAAATTTCTGAAACTAAGGATACTTTTTATATACTTTTGACGAATAAACGAGAACGATTCCTTCATTTTTATAGAAAAATATTACATCATATTTTCCTTTATTATATTCACTTTAAAATTTTTTTTACGCAAAATATCTTTAAAATTACTAAATTTTATTATATCCAATCATGAAAATAAAGAATATTACGAAGAAAAAAAAAAAAAAAAAAGAAAAAAAAACGAAAAAAAAAATAATTCATGATAATTGCTATATATAAATAATTTAAAAATCTAATTTTTCTATGATTTTTAAAGAAATAAAATAATATGAATAAAGTAAGATAATTTCAATATTTTATAATAGAACAAGTTATCAATCAAATATTTTGATCCAAGAATATAATTACTAATTATGACAAAGAATGATAATAAAGAGAAAATAATGAATTTGTATAAATGAAATATTTTCGAACTCTTCCTTGAACCTATGATATGCACCTACATCTATCAAATTAATAATCTCGAAGATTTCACATTGGACTGATACTTGGTTCCATTGCACTTAACAATACACGCACTTTTAATAATTCGTAGAGGTAGTATCTTATGTCGTAGTCTGTTAGCGTCTGGTATAATTGCTTGAAATCTGTGTTGTTCACATGTTCAAATATCAGTGCCGGTGTCCTTGATACAGGATCTTTAACAACAGCTTGGAGTGTAATTATGTTGGTCCCTCCTTTTAGATTTTCTAAGATTTTAATCTCCCTTTTTATTTTCTTCTTTTTTACAGGCTAAAGATTAAAATCAGATAAAAATTAATATTTCTTATTAATCGTAATAAAATTATTATTAAAATATAATTTATATTTTTTACCTTTAAAATTTTTACAACACACTTTTCATTATTTGTAATATTAATAGCTTCAAATACTTCACTATATTTTCCTCTGCCTAATTTTCTCACTAGTTGATAATCATCTTGTTGTCTATATAACAAATAATTTATTATGATTAAAATAAATAAGAAAAATATGCAAATATGTATAGATAAATGCATGTATATATTTGTAGGTCCATATATATTATATATATATATATATACATACACACACACATACATATAGGCAGATAAGCTTTTATTATACACTTACCCCCAATCAACAACATAGGATTCATAGTCCCAATAATCTCTAGACTTGTGTGAATTCACATCGGTGTAAACTCGCGCTCTACTAGGTAGTGCCATTTTTTCTGATATATCACTACTACTATTTGTTTTGTGGAGTGCTATTCTTTCACTGTCTATTGAAAAATTACAAAATCTAGTTAATTTATTTCCTCCACTCACCCAGTTACAAATGCGCGAGCATAAATATATACCTGAGTCATCAAAAAAATTATATTAAAATAAAATTACAATAATTAAACATTTTAATATAACAATTATAATTATAATATTTTAATGTTAAATAATCTTAAATTTTCTAAAATTTTTATGTTATATATGAACTATATAAAATTAAATATTAATATTAATAATATCATTAAAAAAAATTTAAACAATTGTTGCATTTTAATATATATTGCATTCGTATTTATTTATAATTTTCAATATAATTATAATTAATTAAAATAATATAATACTTAATATTAAATATATAACATTCATTTGCATAATAATATATAAGAATAAATCCTGATATTTAAATATATATATAAATATATGTTGCATTCATTGTAGTAAATAAATTTAAAATTATCAATTAAAAAATCAATAATACAATATAATTAAATCAATATAATAAAAAAATACAAATACTTAATTACTTACAATTGCAACATTAATTTTTATATATATATAAATGGAGAAAGATATAACCAAATTCCTTTATAAACTATCTATACAATGTTTATTGAAAATATCTATATGACATTTAATTGAATGTAATCAGAAAAAGTAGTCATTTATATGGTTAGAAGAATCAAAACAACTTCAATAAAAATAATTACAAGTTTACAAGCGATATAATGAAAGAAAAAAATAATTTTTAAAATAAGAAACTAATAAAGTTGAAAACGTGTTCACCGATTTCAAGGAATGAACTGCATATTCCTTAGATGTCTATTGATTGTGAGTTCACAGAATACATTTGTACAGTTTGAAGTTATGATTTAGCAAAAGAATTTTTATATAAGTAAATATAATTTGCATGAAGAAAATTGAATTTTCATTAAATAGAAAAAGACTAGGCAAAAATTAATCTACTATCGCAACAGGGATTAGAACACGTACAAGCATAAGACACGAACACACATGTACGAGATAAATCACACGCCATCGCAATCAGGAAATTAATGTTGACTTATTTTAAACTCACCTAATGCATTCCGGACCCGAATCTTGATTAAATTGATCGCAACAGATCTCTAAATTCGTCGTAAAACCACGCAACCTACTTAAGGAATACGTGAGGCCGCGCGAACGCGTGAAACTCGAAGATTTTTGCGGGCGGCCGGCTTCTCAAACGATCGAGGTCCAAGATGGCAGCCAACAACCAACCACAAACTTCAAATATATATAGATTGAAATCAGCAATCTTCAACCATCTCTCCAATCAAAGCTTATTAAGACTATCACTTTTATGGATTATCAATGTTGCAATTATATTTTATAATTTATAGATTATCAATTATATCAAATAAAGAAATATATTTTTATATGTAACATATGTGTTTAATATATTTCCTCTAAATATACAAAGTAACAATTAACGTTTTATTGTTCATATACATAGTAATAAAATTAAAAATAAATTCTCTATAAAATAAAATTCTATTTATAACTAAAATAATAGCACTGAAAAACGTTTTAAAAAATCATATATATCAGATAATAATCATTTGTAATAAGATTTTCTCTTAATTAAGAAATTTTATTTTTATTGAAAATAACGGTTAATTGTAATGGAAACTGTCAAACTGTATATTTTGATATACTTTCATTAATCAAAGTTCCTATGTACTAACCAATCAGAATTTCTTTTATAATCTTTATTTTTATTTTATGTTCCTAACACTTAACCAAATAAAATTTGAATTCTAAGATAAAGTAATCACTATTATATAGCGTATTTAACTGTTTATTTACATCAATACATAATATTATTTATATGATATATATATCACACTTAATGTATACATTTAATAAATTAAATTTGAGAGAAACATTAAAATTCTAATTATAATTAATTTTAAAATTTAATTTTTTAAATTTGTATTTGTAAAAAATTTATTTAAATATTATTTTTTTCAAGTAAAATTATTATTTAAAAAACAATTATAATATTATAAATTAAAAATCATTTCTAATTAGTTATAACGAATGAATAGGATGTAATAATGATAAATCATCTTTTGTTAAAAACCATTGTTGTAGAAGTTGTTCTATATTCTCAGCATTATCCTATAATAAAAGAAATATATGAAAAAATAAATGATTTTAATGAAAATAACAATTGATTTTAATCTTATTAAATTTACCTCATTTACATCTGTATCGGATATATATAATTTTTTTTTAAGATTTTTAGCATCTAAAATCCAAATATGTGCAGATTTGTGAATAACCCATAAATTTGAATGTAAAAATCCAACAACAAGATTGGTATTTCCGTATGAAGAGCTATAATGCTTACAATGAATAATAATGATATAATAGATTTATAATAATAATCAATTAAGTACTTACTTATTCAAGAATTTTTCAGTAACTTTTTTTAAATCTATATGCCAAGATACAGTAGTTCTCATAACTAAATTTTTGTTTTTCTCAATATTCATTGTTTTCATTTTTTCAAATGCTTTTAGAAGTCTATTTTTATTTTTATTCAGATTTACGCATTTTTTGTTTGTTTTTAATTCATCTTTGTTATGCATTAATTTCTCATCACGTGCCAAATCTCTATAATATCCTCTTTCTTCAGATGACAATTTTTTCCACCGATTAGTTATTATATGGGCAAGTTGTGGTGCTGTTATTGTAGGATTTTTATTTGTTACTACAATTAAAAATATAGATTTAATATTTTTTTTTTTATTATATATTATATTTTATAAATTAATTGTTAGATATATTTACCTTCAGACTTAATATATTTTGAAAATTTAAGAAAACCTTCACATACATTTTTATGTTTATCATCATAATTTGATGATTCATTTGTTTTAGCACAATTATAAGATTCTATATCTGTACTTCCCTATCAAAATTAATTTAATATAATTTATATGATTTGATTAATTTTATATCTTTAATTTTCTTATTAATTTTACCTTTAAACCAGGCAAGTGTCCTTTACTCCATTCTTTTAATGTGACAGATTTTTTTGCATCTGATTTAGTCTGTTCATGTAATATTTCTGAATTCGCAATTTTCATTGTATTCTCTTTTAAATTTGTATCCAGATTGGAATATTCATCCAGTATAAAATCTTCACCTAAATCTACTAATGGTAATTGACTGAGTGTTTCAAATTGCGGTGTTAATTCAAATGGTGGAGTATTTTCTGTATTTTCTTTTAGATTATCATTACTATATAAAATAAAAAATATATTGAAAATATTTCAATATAATTAATTTATTTTAATCTATAATTAGATACTAACTTCGAATTGTCGCAATATGATAATGTAAAATTTTGTGATTCATTTGAATCTGAATCGCTTAAATCTAAAGAAGGTAACTGAAGATTAAAATTATCTATGTTTTTCTCAGATTTTTCATCATGACAATTTTCTTTATTTATAGAAGTTTGTGATGTATGTTCAGAGTTTTCAACAGAATTCAAGTTATTCGTTATATTTATTGTAGCATTTATGTTCTTTTTAATAGAAATATCATTTTTTTCTTCTGTTTGTAATTTTTGTTTTTTACGCATAGGTTCCTCATTTTCAATATTGTTAATATGTGATTTTTGTGAATAATCTTGATAATCATTAATTGATCTATCACAATTTTTTTCTTCTTGTACTTCTCTTTGTATTCCATAAAAATTTTCTAGATATTTTTGTACCATATTGATAACAACGTTCTATATACATACAATAAACATGATATAAAATATATAATAATAAATAATAAATATAACATTTTTTAAAATAATACAAAATTTCACAAATACAATTACCTGCTCTTTAAAAAGTACAAAATTTTTATTTGGATCTAGATTAACATCTATATTTGCTGCATTTATTAAAATGTATATAACAAATATTGGTTTTTTTCTAGATAATTCTTGTCCAAATGCCTCCAAAATTATTTTAATTACTATCTGTAAATAATTTTTAAATATATTCTAACTAAATTATTTAATTAATGAAAATGAAAAAAAATGTACCTTTTCTAACTCTTTATATTTAATAGGTCTATTATTCACAAAAATATATTGAGAATCAGATTGAAAGAGTTCAAAGTCATTTTTTACTGTTTTTAAAGGAACCATTAACTTCATTTTAATCTAAAATATATATTTTAATAAGTTAAAAAATTAAATAAGAAATAATGATGAGAAATAAATTTTAAATAATTACATCTGTATCTGTAATATCTATCCAATCCATATTACATGTTATTTTTTTACCAAGAATATATGCAATTGATTCTTCAAAGCTATTTGTACTAGGCTTTATAAATATAATTTTATTATCTATTTTATAACTTATTCGTACAAAAAATTTGCAAATAGCATAACATTTTATTAAACATTCTAAATTTTTAATATCTTGATTAGCTTTTTTTGTAATTATTTGTCTTCTCACTGGCATTTGTTTAAATATTTCTTTAACTTGTACAGTTGTTCCTAAAAAATTGATATTCATTTTAAAAATTTAAATTTAAATGAACGTTTAAGTTAATTTAATACCTGTAGATCTATGACACGGTTCTGAATTTAAGATACATCCGTAATGATCAATAGTATAAGATATAGCTGCTTCATCTTGTTCTGTTTTTGTTATGATTGTAAGATTTGATACTGAACTCAATGCATGTAATGCTTCACCTCTGAATCCATATGTTTCTAAAGAATCTACATAATTATATTAAATTTTAATTTATATTCATTGTATATTACAATATCAATTTTTCTTTTATGATATAATTTATATACCTAAATCAGAAAAACTACATAATTTTGATGTATAGGATGATAAAGCCATATAAGGAATATCTACATTTGAAATACCATTACCATCATCTTTTACTTCTATTAAGGTACATCCATTATCTATCTGTCAAAATAAAATATAAATTTAATATTAAAATATCATAAAATACTTTATATATTATAAAATATAAAATATAAAACTTTATATATTATAAACAGCAAGATAATTGTTTAAAAACAATAACAATAAATGAAATACCAAGTTAATTTCAATATTTTTTGCACCAGCATCCAATGCATTTTCTATTAATTCCTTTGCAGCGGTAGATATAGAAGTTATAACTTGAGTAGTAGTTATAAGTTTTACAGTATCTTTGTCTAAAGCTGAGATGGTCATTTTTGTGTAAATAAAAACAACATATGTTAAATTTCTAAATAAAATATAAAATGTAAAATTTATATCTTTTATATTTATATTACTAATGCAATATGATTAACGCGCGAATTATTTAAATTTTGTCTACAAAAAATAGATTGTATCATAAAAAATGTGGTTAGAATGACAAAATTGGTTGACAATGCCTCTAAGCGCGCGAATTTGAAATATGTATGAAAGACACAAATGATTAGAAGTATGTTTAACGTTGGTAATGGTTAGATTTCAAAAGTATATATATATATATATATAGATAACCAAGTCATATTTTTATTTAAATATTATTTTAAAATAATAAAATATAATATATCATAAAAAATAATTGAACATTATATTTATATTTTTTCGAATATATTAATAAGCTATTATTATTTTTAATATACTTTTAATATACTATTATTTTTCTCGTATTTTTTTGCGAAATCAAAAGACAACATATAATTTTGTATTAAATTTCATCATTATAATGATATATATAAATCGGTTATAATTATAATTATCGATATTAAAATATTGTTTTAATTTATTGTTAAATATCTTTGTTACAAATGAATATATTTAGATGATAATTTATTGTTTACACAAATAGAAATATCTTCTTTTTTTACGATATGAAAAATAAAATATATAATTATGAAAAATTATTTAAAGCATATAAATATATTTCAAATGCTTCGTTTATATATTTTATCTATTTTAATTTTGGAAATTAAAAAAACAATAAATATTTGATTTTCTTAGAATATTTATTATAATGAAATATTAATAATAAATAATATATATAATATTATATAAATAATAAATATTAATATTATATAAATAATAAATAATAACGTCAAATACGAATATTATTGAATGAAAAAATAAAATATAAAATCATTATATAAAATTATATTCTATAATAACTTTTTCTTATGGTAAATAGTAAATTTTTAATCAATTTTTTTTTTAAATTATGGATATATTTGTAATTTATAAATTTTCAACTTTTTTAATAAACTTTTTTAATAAAAATATATTAAATAAATAAAATTATGATTATTTACGAATGAGAAACATTTTTAGTAATTAATGATAATGGATTTATGTAAATTATACATTTTTTTAAAAATTACTTTATATAAACTTTTATCTTTATTTATTAAAAATATTTTTTCTTCAATTCTCTTCGTTTTCTTTCATTTTTTAAATTATAATATTTATATATATTATATTTTAAATATTTTTTTTAAATTATAATAATGAATTTAAAAATTAATGATATCTTTTCTATAAGCTACTGTAAAAAAACAGTATCATGGTGGTCAGCATCCAATAATGAGATATGAAGCCCATAAAAACCACCAAGAAAGAATGGGGCCAACTTGCCACATCATCTTCCAACACTCAGCTATATAAGAATGTAGGAATTCTTGATTACCTGCTGCATCGTTTTACCTTTCCCTGATTTTACTTTATACAAGAATTTCTACATCCCAGGGCTGTATTTGAAAATAAAATTAAAATTAAAATTAAAATTAAATTCCGAAATATTAAAAAGTGAAATGATTTTTAACGAATCGCTTGTATTTTTTATCGTAGAATAAAATTTTCAATGAATCTCGAAGCGAAAGTAGTAAGTATATACGGAAACAGCATATATGAAAGTATGAAAGCAGAAAGGGTGAATAATTCGAGGAATACGGGAATGGTTGACGAGTAGCGACGAAACCAGTCGAAAACGACCGATCTCGTGTACGCGGGATTGTAGTTGCGCGGAGGCAGAGCAAGTAGTTTAAAAATTCACTGAGTATGCATGATTTGTCACTCGATGGACGATCGGTTCAATCGAAATGGTGTTATACGAAGAAGTACGCGATTAGTTAATACCTGTGTTCAAACATATCTGTCATTACGTTTCCGATTCAATTGACGAATTCTTGACGAAATAATATTGATAAACACATTCATGAATGTAATTGTGGCCTTGTTAACATCAGTTGCTTGTATTGACTGTCGAATATATTTTATGATTGTTCATTAAGCGATATGGAAAGAAAATCGAAGCGCGATAATTACACGGAAAGTCGGAAAGTTTATAGTGAAATACATAAAATGTTTCGAAAAGCGAGTTAAATACGCGCCGTGAACAAGGAAACTCAAGAAGAATAAAAATATTTTGATTATCGCGATTGCGTTCATCATTCGTTTGGTAAACCGCAATATTTCGCGAGGAGGAGAACAAATTGCGGAAGCTAGTTCACGATGTGTTCTTTCGAAATCACACGAAGCAACTGCAAACAGGTTTAGTTGTTATTAATTCTGTCAATCTTTTCTCAATCGAGATACAACTAAAGATACAACTACGTTACGTTCGCATTCGTTCTTGACACGTATAAAGAATATTAACGTCGTACATTAAACCGTAGTGATGCTAAATATAATTAAATTTGATAAAAAAATTTCCGTTGTTCACGCATATTTGATAACAGGAAGTGTTTCTCTCATTTTTTTAAATAATCGAAACAATGACGATTTTTTGCAGAAAATTCTGCTTCGGATGTAAAAAAATGTGAAAGATCATCCATGCTTAAATACGCGATTCGTGATAATCATTTTATATAAAACTATTTTAAAATATTAAAATGACAATTTTTTCGCAATCGATGAACTAGTGAAAATTATTAATTGACACGTTAATTAATACTATAAAAGATTAAAGGAAAATATGAGTATTGTACCCATTGCCAACAGGAGTTTCCTTCATGGAAACGGAAAATCATCTTCAATTTCGGAAAAAATGATTTACGCGACTCTCGATAGCCTGGCTCTAAAAAGAGCGACGTTACCACTGCAATTATTACCCGTCGGCGAAGAAAATGTTACGATTGAGGGATTGAACGAGTTAAAAGAAAAAGAAAAAATCAATGCCAAAATTACTGTCAAGCGACCTAGCTTCCAGGTATGTATTAATTATTTTTTTGATAAATAAATAAAAAGAATTTTCGCATCTCGACAATATCTTTCAGTTGGACAAAATTATAATTTCACAATTGATCAGTGGATTAATTATGACGAGTTTTTGAACGCGAGTTATTTGAAAATTTCGTTGACGAGAAAGTCTAACCACAAAAAGTCCAACGTTAATACGAAGGAGTGGTTTCGTTACCATCTTCGAACGAAATTCATCGAGAATTCGAACGTCATTCGCGATCTCTGGCAGATTCAAAACTATTTCACGGAATACTTTTTCTCCATTCGCATATATATGCGTATCTACGATTCGAACACTTGTCAATTTCTTTGTTGGAAAGTGAATATGTAACACGTGTAGAAAACATGACTTGTACTGACGAGCGATGGGACAGTTACGCTTTTGAAACAGTTATACCCTATGATTTCTATCGCATTCCTTGAAACCGTATCCGCAAGACCGTTATAAATGTCCTAACTATACCGTGCAAGAATACGCGCGTAATAACTAATAGATCGCGTAAAGTGTTTCGCGTTCAAAGGTCGACCCAAGGTTGAGTCTTTCGTCAAAAGCTGAACGTCAAATATTTATTGATCATTATCTAAGACCTGCAAGAAAATTTTCTCGACGAGAAAAAAAATATCATGTCATCTGTTTGCAGAGAGACGATACGAGTAACAGTGAAATCGATACCGCTCTGATAAGAGAAACGGCAAGAGAAATTGATATCGACCTTTTCGAGAGCAACATTTCTAAAGAAAGTTATTCGTCAAACAACGTTGAACGTAATTCCAATCATTCCTTGAATTCTAGAAACGAAAGGAACGAATCTCTATCGGACGATTACGAGAAAATAGAATCGGTATTTTTCACGGATACATGTCGGAACGAAAATGGCGACGCTCTCGAGAACAAAAAAGATACCACCGTATACGCAAAAAATTTATCCGTTAAGTCGAAATCTACCAACGACTTAGCGATCAAGAATTGTTCGTCGAACGTTGCAAGATCATCAAAATCATTAATGGAATCGTTTTTTGATGGAAAATTAGAAAAAAGATCGCTCAGCAATGAATTTTCGAATTACGATAGAAAGAAGAAATATTTTGCGAAAAACGTGTTGCATCTCGTACCAGAATATATCGTAAAGAGGCCAAAGAAAAGACAGAAGGGGAAAAGTAAACTGGACAGAGGATCGTTCGCTTCTTTGAGAAATTTATCTACAGACTCGAAGATTGGGATGAATTCTAACTGTAAATACAGATCGCGAAGCCTTTCTCGAGAGGAATTGAAATATTTAAAGATATCTCCGCCGACAAATTTTGTTCACGTCGCATCCGCCACTAATCCAAATTTGGTTTCGAACGAAAACACGATCAGGTATAGTTTGGAACAAGTCGTAATTACACACGAACAAAAGTGTGCCACGTTACCTCTCCTCGTTGCAACTACCTGCGAGAATTCAGTGTCTGAAAATCGAATGGAACACGCGTCGATTGTTGCTAAAACAAAAGAAGAATCTACTCTACGTACGTTTTTCCTTTTCTAATTGTCTTTCCTATCCCCTGTTTCCGTCCGAAGAATGAAAAGCTTTTCAAATTTTAGAAAAATACGATGCATTTGACGTTGCAAATCTTAAACGCCAATTGTTAGCCGAGTTGCGAGCGCGCGGAATAAAAACATTGGAATCGAGCCAACAGGTGAAAACAAATGAATATCGTGAAAATGTACGCGAGGAGAAAACAATGTACGACGACGAGTCGTCTACTGCCTTACCTGCTAATTCCAGTTTTCTATGGAGCAACCGCGCTAAAAATCTCCTTTTCGAGAACATGCGATCGACTCTGAACGAAAATGTCGACAAAATCGAAAATGGCGGCCAAGTATACGACGATGTAGGACCACTGAATCTTATTAATCAGGTGATTAATCTAACGCGTAAATATATATATTATATTCGAATTTGATCGTTTCACGGATCAAAAATATCCGTTGAACATCTATCTAGATATTTATAATCTATGGAAAATTTTTTTACACAATTTATATATAGCTAAATATTTTAACAACAGTGTTGAGTTATTCTCCTGGCTTATTACTATTGATTTTAACTAGGAGGATGATTATGACGACGTGGGAATATCGCAAATAGATGAAAATCGTATCGATGAACTTTCGACTACTTTCCAAGATTCCGACGATATCTATGACGATGTTATGAGTCCGAGCAATAAAACATTCGCGAATAACGAGAGTGAAAGTCGTGATGATGAAACGAAAGAAAAAAACGAGCAATTTATTATCAACGAATATTCTAGCGTGAACGAAGATACCGACGGGTCGGGAAACGATAAAGATGTGTACGATGACGTTGGTTTACCGAGCGAGGAGCGAGTCAACAGTCTTTACACCGGTTCTACGATGGATTCTATGTTGAGAGCGAGTTGGCAAAATGTTTACGGTAAAGAATCAGAGTGGGAAGATTTGGAAGATTCAACAACTATTGGTTTACCTTATCTCACGAACAAATATTATTTCTCGTAAGTGTAATGGAATGCGATTCGATTAAAAATATACATTTTTCTTTTTTCTTACAATTAATGAAAAAGTACAGAGACACAAGTTCCGAGTAAGAAGAAGTCAGGCCAAAAGTGGTCCCGAATGATGAGAAGACAACGATCCAAGATATCGATGAAAAATTCAAAATCATCATCGAAGCCCGTTGTTTCATGTGAATTCCATGGTAAGTTTTAAGTGTAATTTTCAAGTTCAATTTTCACATTCTTATTATGGATAATGAAAATTATTTTTAATAAAAGTTTCAATACAATATGGTTGTATATAGAAATATATATTCATTTTTTCTGATTTTATAAAATCAAAAAACAAAAAAAAATGAAATCAATTTCGGCATGCTAAATATATGTGTTCATTCTTGTAAAATTAAAGAACAAAAAACAAGAAATGTTTTTTTTTGCAAGTTTTCAAAGTTCACATATGGATAATACAAATATAACTTTGGTAAAAAATTAAATAGGTGTAATTGTTTCGATACAATTCATATCTTAAAATTAAACGATTCAAATAATTTTCAAAATTCGTATATATTTGTTATCTTGAGTCTATTTTTGCATCTATGCGTGATCGGATTTTCGAGATTAAAGAAAAAAAAGAAAAGAAAAATTTCATTAAATAAAGAAATCGTTTGTGCTTCTTGAAACGTTATAGAACAACTTGTGCAGTTCGTTATACAGTGATATCGTCGGAACAAATCACATAGTGAACTGTCCCAAGTAAAAGTTACCCATCGTGTCGCACACATTTCACGTTTACCGAAGAAGCTATAATCTACGACTCGCACGTAATCGATCATTCTATTTCCAAACTTCCTTTTGCCGGCGAAATCTTCTTATTACTTGAAAATTTCGCCATATTTTCGTCGAATATTTATTTTTTCTTCAAAAAAAATGAGAAGAGAAATTGAGAGAAGGAAAAGAAACGGTTACACCTACGATTCATTTTCACGGGCATGTTACTACCAAGGACGATTCCTCGCTATTTTCAAAGGATTACCAACAACGTATGGAGATAATGTAGGCGATGATGATACGAGATGCGTGAAAATATTTTATCGTCGAGTTCAGCTTGGAAACCGGACTCGAGTATACAGATTGCCGGGAGGTGAAAGCGCGTATTGCGCTCTCTCAGTGTCAGTCACGGCCGAGACATTCGTTGCGTCGCATCGCAACGTATTATATCGTATCGTAGCGAGAAATAAAATTCACTCTCTTAATTGCCTTCGATACGTCGAATTTCATATTCCGTTGAATGATGTGTTTATGCGAGACTCGTTTGTAACGAGTCGACATGTCGTGGAAATGAAACAAACCTTGAAAACTTTTCGACGACCGAATACACAAGGTAAATTACATAAGGTGATTTTCCATGATACTTCACGTACATATTATATTGAAAATTTTTAAAAAATTGAAATTTATCCAAGTAAATAACGATGACGAAACGATTGCACTTTGTTGTTTTCTCAAACTCTTCAATATTTTCTCGTCATTCGTTGATACGAAGGGAAAAATCGTTGTGTCATGTTCGTTTATACATATATTTCGATTGTTTCAAGATATTCAATTTAAATAATCCAACTTATATTCATACATATTCATCATTCACGTCATTCTTATTCGAATATTTTAATTCTCTGGTTTTCCCGTTCATTTTCAAAACTTGGACAAATGTTGAAATACACATGACATTCACGACGTAAAACGATATATACACATACATATATACATACATATACACATACATATATACATACATATACACACACGTGCGCGCGCACGCGCAGAGATATAATACTGTGAAACGATGAAACGATGATTTTTTTAGTGGCTATAAGCCTTGGTAAAGGATCGGCATTGCTCGTTGGTTGTGCGCATAATATCGAAGAATGGAAGAAAGAAGAGCAGAATCGAACGGCATCACAAAATTCGCAAAAAACACAAGGTCTTGTTCAAATGAGAATCATCGACTTAAACGAGGACATGGATACTCAGGAAGCATCGTGCTATATTCACGAAGGTCCTTGCAAATTTTAGGAAATTGTGCCGATTTTCTTTATACCGTTAAATAATATTAATAGATGAGCCTCTATGGATAATTATCTACTTTCTTTTAACAGAAAAAAAATATATATATATATTTCTATATATAAATCAATCTCTAAGAGAGATCAAATAAATTCTATGATTTATCTTGAAATCACATTAAAACAATAAACTATTCTCTCATTAATTAGCGAGATAGAGACTAGAGTGTGATTCCTATCAATTTTATTTCTTTATCGATTTAACCTTTTACAGATGATACTTCTGATGACAGCACGTACGAGAGTCTCCATTCATTCCAACCAGATGAATTTTGCACAGATTCGGAAACTGAGACGATCGATGAGACGAGAGAACGATGGAACGATAATGTCGAAACGGGGCAAAATCCTAATAATCGATTGGTGATCCCGTCGTATATGGAAGCACCTACGAGGCCAAATCCTCCTCCGCCACGCGAAATTAGCTTGACTCGAACGCTTGGCAGAAGAATAAAAATGCTTCGAAGAACGTGGAGCATTACTAAAGGAAGTTTAGGTCGCATGCGCAGAAGGACTTCGGTCGACGATGATCATTCCTGCGAGGAAAACAAAGAATTCGCCAACGATCATTCCAGTTTAAATGGTGGAAAATATTTCAATTTCGCGAGGCATTTCAAAAAGACCGTTAACGGACCTTTCTCAACTTTTTATTTGAACGATTATACCAGTGCGAATACCGACAGTGATTCCGCAATAACGAGAACTTTGAACAAAGAACCATTATATAGCAATACAAAGGAAATAGGTAAGAGGATATTTAAAATTTTCATTTTTTGCTTCGGTTCTTCTAAAATAATGTTTATTTATTTATTTTAGATCATTATAGTATACTTGGCGATCAGGAACCTCTCTATCAATTTTACGCAGCAGCTGCAGCTAGAATAGCATCCGATTTCAACTCGGACGGTTACGAAGAGGTAATATATATATATATATTGTTACTATACTATACTATACTATACTATATATATATATATATATATATATTGGTAATATAATATATATATTATATATTATATTGTTAGAATCAAAATTATTCACATAATATTCTAATACTTTATATATTATAGTTATTAATTATTAATTATAGTTTATTAATTATTGAATGATTAATCAGGTCGAAGGTATAATCCCATCCAGATCTACCACGGATTTGGCAAAACCGGGACATAGAACATTGTGGTGTCAAACGCCTCAAGTTCTTAATAGTGATCTTTTAAGTAAGCGACATGTTGCATCATTGTATAAATAATTACACATTTTCATATTTTTTTTAAAATCCAGCCATCGTTACAACTTTTTATTAGAACGACTAACCACCAAGGAAAAAAAGATTCAAGAAGCAAAGTTCGAAATTCTCACTTCAGAAGCATCCTATTTGAATTCTCTTCGTGTTTTAAAAACCGAGTTTCTTGACGATTCCTCGATCGATGAAATTTTAACTTCGGTTGAAAAAGACAAAATATTCGGCGATATTCCTAGCGTATTGCAAGCATCAGAGCAATTTTTAGCTGAACTCGAAACTGTATGGAGACAGGATCCTATGTTGCACGATCTGCCGAATGTATTGCTTAAATATGCCGATAGATGTTTAGATATTTATGTGACATATTGTTCGAATCAAGTTAGTATCGATACAACTCTCAGAGATTTAAGGTAAGTAGAAAAATGTTTTTCTTTCAAACTCGAAATTTATGTGTGATTCATCGTAGATTTGTGATTTTATTTTTCTAGAACACGAAAAGGCTTAAAATTTTTGGAAACAATTTCACAAATAGAAGCTCGTTCAACTTGTCAAAACTTGTCTTTACATTCATTTTTAATGTTACCGATGCAACGAATAACGAGGTAAAATACATTATGCTTAAACGATCAAATTTTACGCGTGGAATAACGAATGAATAAAAATATATATATTTCATTTAGACTTCCTTTATTGGCCGATGCAATTCTTTCTAAATTACCAGTCGAACATAATGACAGACCTCATTGGGAACAAGTCTTATCGAGTTTGAGTTATGTTGTTGCCGAATGCAATGAGGGCGCTCGTGCCGCGGCAAAAGAGATTGAAATGGAAAATTTAGCAAAGTAATGTTTACAATTTACAATTGGTATAATCTCAAAAATATTTTATCGTAATTTTTTTTTCATTTATATATATTATATATTATATTGAACATATATATTATATTAAATAAACAATTTTGTTCCAATAGAAGATTGGAATATTCCGCGAAAATTAAACCGATTGTATTAAAAGGAAAACATTTGATTAAAAGTGGACCTGTTGTACAATTATCGATGAAAGCTGATACCGAATATAAACTCACATTTGGAAAGAAATTCAATAAAACATCTCTTTATTTATTATTGCTCACAGACTTTCTTCTAGTCGCAAAATATAAATCCAAGTATGGGCATTTTATATAATCGTATTTTTTTTTTATCCATGTATAAAATATTATTTATATAACATATGTTTTTTTTATTTCTTTTTTTGTATCATAGTACTCATGACGAAGCATATAGCATTATAGATACTTGTAAAAGAAGTTTAATCGCTTTAGAACCAATTTCTGAAGATTCGCCATTTGCTGGTCGCAATGCGATGCATTTGACTCTTTTGGAAAATTATTCCGGGCATCAAATTGAATACATTTTAACGTGCGAAAGCGATACAGAAAGACAAAGATGGTTAGAAGCAGTTTTCCCTTCGAAACGAGGATTAACGGGAGAAACACTTTATGAGGTGTGGGATTGTCCTCAAGTAGTAGCTTTATATTGCTATTCTTCAAATCAACCAGACGAATTATCATTACATCCAGGTATATAATATTTTTTATGAAAAGATTTATATGTGTGTATATGTTTTAATTAACGCAAAAAATTGTTTTTAGGGGATGTTATAAACGTATTTAAAAAAATGTCAGATGGATGGTATCATGGTGAAAAATTATTAAATGGTGAACAGGGCTGGTTTCCTGGAAACTATACGAAAGAAGTTGCTTCAGAACATGTTCGCGCAAAAAATCTTAGACAGAGACATCGATTTCTTACGTTAAATGGAAATATATTACAACAAAGAACAAAACAACAATCAATCATTCATTAAATGAAGAATGATTCAACTATCAATAACTAATTTATATGATTTTTAATAAACCAACATATCATGATATTCTACATTAATATAATTGTTTTCATTTCATTTCTCAATCAAAATAATATAATATTATAGCATGTACAATTACAAGTGTAAGGATCAGACAATTAGAATTGTAAACACATTAATAACAAAACTATTTCTTTTTTATTATTTTAATATAAATACTATAAATGTTTCTTAATATATAATCTCATTGATTCATAAATATAATTTATACTTTTTCACTAAAAACTTGAAAATACAAAACAAACATATATAATTATAATATAAGATGGAATATGTAAATATGATATACAGTCTTGAAAGGTAGACTTTTCAGTTTTTTCCGAGAAGAAAAACGAATATTGCTACCAGATATTAAAAATACCAATATTAACTTAAATAAATCTCTTAGAGAGAAAGAGATGTTATATTTTTAAATGAGAAATTAGAAAAATTTTTTTATGATAAAAAAAATGTATCTTCATTGAGCATGTTCATTTTTATGTAATACATATACGTCAATTATATTTATATACCTGCTCTAGAATATCTAGATGGTTTCACTTCAAATAATTTTCTTACAAAGTATACCTGTACTGTTGTTGTTACCAATATGACAATTATTTGTGCAATTGACCACGTTTGAACATAAGAATTGTTATCTAATAACAAATTTAAGTCTCTGGCTTCTTTACTTCTGCTCAAATGTTGAGTTTGGAGCATTTCATTAATATTTCTCTCCACATTTGTTATTGCAGACTACAAAATTAAAATTATGATATGACAAATTTGATTTTGATATTGATATTTTCTAATAAAAATAACAAAATATTTACCGTGAAGTTTTCCACAGAGAGATTTAATTCTTCCAATTCTCTTGTATATTTGTCCCATTCATCGTATCTTTATTAAAAAAAAAAAAAAAATAATTAAACTTAAAAGTATATTAAATAATTATTATATTTTCTAAAATATATATATATATGTATTTATTACCTAATCACTGTGATATATAAATTAATTAATTTTGAAGCAAATCTGGAAAATTGATTATCTATACAAATACTGTAATAACCAGCATTTTTCACAGTATCTTGATAATCTGAATTAGGAACCCATTGGTAAGGATGAACTATTATTCCATCTGGATTTCTTACTGCAAAACCAGCTTTTCCATCTCCACCACGTACTACCTGTATTTATAAATATTTAAAAAAAATTTTTTTTTTTAAAACATTTGAAAATTTTTATAGATAAAACTATATGGTTAAATGATCAAATTAATTGATTTATATATATTTTAAAAAAATACTTTTCAATATTTATATATTATATTGATTTTTTCAAATAAATAAAAAAAAGAATTTTCAAATAAAATAAATATGTCAATAATGATTAAATATACCTGAAAATTTACATAGAAAGTAGCTCCAGCATTAACATATTGAAAGTAACAATCTTCTTTTCCGGCATCAATATGAACTTTGTAATCTAAGGCCACCGCGGGTAAAGTTTCGTACCATGGGTGAGACACGCTGGTATTCGCGAGGCTAAGGAATACTCCGAAAACCAGACTTCGTAAAAGATTGGACATTGTTCACGTTTAATCAAGCAGATCATCACAACAATCCGCCTAGCCAACAATCGCTTTCACGACGATGACTGACAAATGTCTTTCAATGTGTTTCTCGTATCGTCACTATAATCTTCAGTGTTTCTCAACTGTTTATATTCGATCTTTCATTATACATTTAAATCATTGAAATTCGTTGTAAATTTTATTATTGTTTCTTTTCAAAAATGAAAAAAAGAAATTTAAATGTACAAAAATAATATATAATAATCATTAGAAAATAATATCTTTAGTTTGCTAATTTTAATTAATATTAATCGTATAGTATTATTATATTTAAGTTACTATAATGAAATTATACATGAAATTATTCATACAATATGTTATAGCACTTATATGAATATAAAATCTATTACATATATATATATATATTTAAAATATAAATTTATTAATATATATATAAATAGAAAAACATAAAACTATAATTAATAAGCTATAATAAAGCTATATTATTATAGCTGTAAAAGTTATAATAAAGATATGATATAATTCGAATACTTAAAAATTTTTAAATTTAAAATTTAAAAAAATTGTATAACATTTAAAGTAATAATTATATTCTATGATCATTAATTTCTAAGAATAACATTAAAAACATTAAATATTATGAAAAAAAAAATGTATCAGATTTATAAATAATTTAAATTTCCATTTTCAGTATCAAATAAAAATATATGTGAAAATAAAGTAAATTTTATCAAAATTTAAATATTATAAATAAATATTTAAACCAGATTGATTTAATACACTAAAATGTATAATCTTCGTACATACTTATCTTTACTTCTAACTATAACTCAAATGACTATATAATTTGCTAAATAATGTAGCTATTTATATCTTATTTCATTTTCATGAAAATTTATAAACTTAGAAAATCGCAAAAAAAAGATTTATTTTAATATAAAAGTGTTAAATAATTTATTAATAATTATAACATTGAATAGTTATTAAAATTATTTAACAATTACATATTTAATTAATGCGATAAAAATATAAAAATTAATTTATATTTTTATTATGTAGATAAAATCCAGGGATTTTTTTTTTAAATGGCTATCCTTATAAATACGTTCGATATATTTTTCAAATAATCACATAAAGTATATAACTTCAGTTTATACGATGTTCAGAACGGTTAGAAAGGCGGATTTTCTTATTCTAAAATGAAATTTGTGATATAATTCTTAGTTGTGAAATTATGGTTTTCTAAATAAATAAATATAATTGGTAAATACGCAAAGAAATATTTATGATAATACGTGGTGTGTATTTGAGAATGGAAAGTGTTATAAAAATATTAAAGTATAGTAAGAAGAAAATATTGTCGTTCTCCGTGTGGTGCATAGCATAGGAATGGTATCGCCATCCAAAATTCAACATCAAGAGCAAAAACAACCATCAAGAGAAAATAAATCAATTAAACATTTACGTATGTCTAATATTTATGCACATATATATTTGTATCGATTAATGATCGAAATAATTTTATAAATTTATTAATTTATTAATTTAATAGAACAAGAATTTGTTTAAAATTATTTCTATTGTTTGAATATATTTCAATAATTACTTCAATATTTGATTAAATTTATAAATAATATCTATATATAATGTGTAATATTTGTCTATTATTAAAATATCTATTTTATATGATGTAACATTAAAATTTTCATTTAATTTTTATTGGTACAATATGTTATAATATTTTTATAAATCATCATGAGTTTTTTAAAATTATACATTTTAATAACAGTTTAATATAATAAAATTAATAAAAATCTTGTGGCATTTCTATGATATTTCAGACATTCATGCACAGAAGGAATTGAAATCATTGGAAGGAAAATCATTTTATTTGGATATTAAGAATCATGCTACTACAGCTAAAATAGAAGCAAAGATTAAAGATTTAGGAGGAGTAAGTGTTTAATCATATGTATGTATATATGGCATTTGTAATATCTTCATATTTTATTTATATTATTTCACGTTATTGATTCATTTTATAGTATATATTACAATTTATTTGTATAATTTATTTATATCTCTCTCATTTCGTGTATATTTTGTGTGTATTCTTTTGCTTTCTTATTTATAATTATGGAAATTTATCTTTTATCTCACTTTTTATTGTTTTTTATTGTATTTTTATAACCTATTAATCTTAACTTCATCAATGTAATTGAATGTTTTAAATGGTTATGTTTAAACGTATAACTTGTTATTCAAAAAATATTTCTTGATAGAAATTATTGACTAATTTAAAACTTGAGTTAGTTAATTTAATTGATCGATTAAAATTAATTAAATTGAAAAAATGTTAAGTATAATGGAATAAAATTAAAAAAATATTCTGAAATATTTATATTATAAATTATCAAACATTTGCTTTTTCTCGTATTTTAATATTTAAAATAATGATTCATCATAATATATATAATATATTAAAAAGCAAAATATAAGTTTCAAAGATTCAATGTAGTGCACAAACTCGTAAAATGTTTCTGTTGACAAACAATCGCTAAAAAACCGGGTCGTACCACGCCATCTTTAGGAGAATCTGAGAAATACGATGAAGTGGGGCAGATTCGTCGCTTTCAACTGTTGTGTTGTGGTTTGAAAGAAACAAAAAATATGGACGCGAAAATACAGCGAAAAACAATTTTCACGTATTCAGAGAAGCTACCGTATTCATTTTGTTACAATATTCGTCGACGGACAACGAGCAAGAACGCAAAGCGCCGCCTCCAGGCTCGCCTGCCAAGCTGTTAACGGCGAATGGCCATTTTGTGCGTGACAGTTCTCCCCCGCGAGTAACGATCTCGTCGCGCGTCCCAGCGCTCTTTTCCTTTGCCTCCTTTCTTTCATTTGATCGCTTGAGATATATCTCGACAAATTCCTTCCTTAAAATCTTTTATCGTAAATTACGTTTTATATACTTTCTAATACTTGATATATTTACGAATTTGTAAACCGATAAACAGTGTGATTCGAAGAAGTTGTTTTGTGTGAAGGTTTCATGCGTTTCAAGATCGCTTGACAGTAATCAAATATAAACTTGTTCATTATTTTGATTCATGTGAATTTGTTTGAAGAAATCATTTTAAATTCATTTTTCCATAAAAACGGGTTGAATTATTCTTTTCGTTTGATCCCACGTGCTTCATTATTGTTCTGAGCGATTTGTAACATATTATTAGAACTGTGTGTAACAATGCGGCAACCATTGTTAACTATGTGAAGATTTCCAACTACATACGCATGGCTTGCATTTCTGCGAATTCGGTTGATAGTGAGCTTAGTTGTGCTTAAGAAGAACTCGAAATTGTTTGACGTCAGCATACCGCGATGTAAACGTGTATTTGTGTATCCGTCAACGGGTCACTTATCACCGGGCGTCCACAAATATTATATACCGTTTTGATGCTGCCTCCAATTTTTTTCCCGTGAGTTAAATCACTAAAAAATGGGCAAGCTTTTATTCATTCTACTTCTTCCTTCTTATTCCTTATTCTTACACCTTTTTTATTTTTATTGTTTATAGTTAATCTTAATAAATTGATAAAATGTATCTTAAATTTTTTAAAATATATTTTGAATCTTTTTTTTTTTTCTAAAAAATTTATAAAACTATATATAATTTTAATAATCTTTGATAAATCTTATTTATAATTTTGTAGGTAATAGAATTATTTTTAATACGGAGTGTAGACCTGGTGATTAGTGACAGAGTAGATAAGACTGGCTATATAAATTTTGAAAAACATAAATGGGGTTGTGCCAGTGGAGGCAGTGGGGGACCTCCCTCACTGAGGAGTTTAGGAACTCCAACCCCTATACCAACTCCTCCAACGCCATTTTTTAGTCCTGAATGTCCTTTATCTAATACGACCAATATACGGGGTCAAACTACCCAAAGATCTGTAAGTATTCTATTAAAATAAAATTTAATTTCTATTTATGTACTTAAATATTTTTTTTCATATATTATTTTATAGAAATCGCGAGTGGAGGCAATGTTGGAGCGTGCTCTGATACAGCCACAACAGTGTTCCGTGGATCCACTCTACAACGCTCAAAATTGGGGAATTCCTATTTGGGCAATTGATAAACTTCAGGCTTGGCTTGACAAAATCTACACATCTATTAAAGATACAAATCATTTAAAACAATTAAGACACTCAAATCAACAAAGTTCAGTTAAAGATATAAAGGTCAGACATCTAAAGGGTTCTTATTTAAAATTTGAATCCTTTCAGAGGTAAGTTATTTAATATATAAGATCTGTAGAAGTATAAATCTCATTACTCTAAATCATAATATCATATCAACATAGGAATACTAGACCTGTATTTGTTGAACTGCCTGTGTGGCCAACATTGAATTTTCACGGTGATCCAGGCTCTTGTCCTTTCAATACAAAGAGACGAGAAAAACTGGAAAAATTAGAAAAAGAAATCAAAGAAAACAGGGAAGATATTCAAACTATTAACCAAGAGGAGGTAACATTAAATATATATTTAATCTATATCTAATTATGTAATATTTAATTGATAAATTCTAAATGCAAATTATTGTTTTGAATATGAATAGGGAAAAGAAATGACTCGGCGACCACGAACAACTGCCCGTACTCGAAGAACAGAACAATTAGCTTCCGGTTATTGTGAAATTTGCCGTATTAGATATCGAGATCTAACCAAACATGTACAAAGCGATCAACATCTTAATTTTGTCCGAAATGATGATAACTTTTTATCTTTGGATAAATTGATTAATGCAGGAGCCAATGTAGAAGCTTTCCTAAAACTAAACAGAGGAAAAAATGTAGAGTATGTAAAAAATTTTAAAAATTAGACTATTTATTTATAATTATTAAAAATTAAAAATTTGTTTAATAAGCATTTATAAAAGTTTATTTATTTTTTTATAGAAAAGACTGCAATTTATTTTCCAATGGAGATCGTAATCTTCATGATACAGTACTGCCAGAAGGAAAAATTAATAGAAATGCGAAAAGCTTAGGGGATTTTGATGTTGGAGATATAAAGATGGTACAACGTAATGGTACACGTAGGAATCTCAGTTTAAAATTAAATTCTTCTCATAATTTACGTACTCGTACAAAACATGAAAGTGGCCATTTGTTAAGGTCAAAAGGTAGTCCTTGGCATGAAGCTGAAAAAACAGAAAAATTTTACGATGAATTTGAAGGTTTCACTATTAAAAAACGTGCAAAAGGAACAATATGGATTGAAGAAGATGATCCAGAAGATAAGTATATAGAAGAACATGAATTAAAAGAATCTAAACAAAATGAATATAAGATTAAAACATTTTCGGCAGAATTGGAAGAAAAATGTTGCGATAAGAAAAATTATGATATGTGTAACAAACTTAAAGATTCTAGTAATCAAAACTCACAAAGGACAATAACTTGTAATAATGAAAAAAACAGTATTGAAAATAACATAGAATGCATTAAACAAGAACAAGCTCCTACAAAAAATAGAAATCATGATCAAATTAATGGAAACATAAAAAATCGTTGTAACGAAAATCTTTTAAATATAAATGATAATACTTGTAATGAATCTTGTAAAGTATCGTCTAAAACCGAGACTCTAAAAGAATTGAATTGTAAATTACAGGTAGAGAATATTTCTTCGAATATAAAAAAAATCTCGGAAGAACATAATAATATTAATGTAAACAGCATTTATAATGGTCATACTATAAAAGATGAACAAAAAGTTCATAAAACATTGAATAGCATAGAAAAAAATGAAATTTTAAAAGAAGAAAAATCGAAATGTTTTAAATCAAATAGAAGAGGCAGTAGAAGCGTTAGAGGGCGACATAGATTATCCGTTGAAGAACGTTTAATCGAAGATAATCGTGCATATTATAAAGTGGAAGTGTTAGGAAGTAAATTAAGATCAAGTGTATTATCAAACAATAATTCTCAATATACAGTTCCAAGAGATGGGGATGGTGAAGAAAAGAAAGAAGTGCCATCTAGTGAAAAGCCAGTAGTTGTACGATTTAAACGTGTAAGAAAATCAGAGCTATCATTACTAAGTGATGAAGCGGAATCTTTTATGTTTCGAGAACTTAAACGAGATGATTCAAGTGAAATAAGCGATGATGATGAACAGAGTAGTATATTACCAAGAGATACCGAAAGTGAATGTAATGATACCAATAATTCCATATGTCGTAGTTCATTTGTAAATTCATCTATAAAATCGGAAATTGTCGAAGATGATTCTCAGGATTCTGTAAATTTGGGTCGAGCTAGAAAAAGAAGACGCACACAAGCAGAAGCATTAATCAAAGACAATGTTGATTATTATAAATTCGAAATTCCTGGAAGCAGATTAAGGTATCAGGCACCTTTAACTGGAATTAAAGATTTATCGATAAGCGAAAATAAGGAAAAAGTAGAAGGAATAATTCCCGAGAAAAATGCACAAACAGAAAAAATATATCCGTCCAAACCCTCACCTGAAGTTGAAAAAATGCAATTTTCTTTCGAAGCTGTACCAAAATCTGAACCATGGTATCAAACATACCAACGACAAGATAAAGGAGCCGAATTTTGGCATTATTTTACTGAAGGAGATTCGGAAAAACCATTTCTTTTACCATACGAAATTGAAAATTTTCATGAAATTTTAATGAAAAATCAAAACAGAGTCGAGAATAAAAGAAAAATTCGTGGAAGGAGTATGGGATGTATTGGACGATCTCCTAGGAAAAGTCCTCGTTGTCATGCTTCTACATTGGCTATTATGTCAACTATTATTAGAAAAAGAGAACAACAACAATCTTCGAATTTGCATACAATAGATGAATACCAATCTATCAGATCACAAACAAATACTCCGGGACTGGATCAAAAAACTGAATTAAAATCGGATGTAGACGAAGAATTAAAGGAAATGATAAAAAGTATTGATGAGATGCTTGATAATGCAAACGATAATTTAGAATTGGTTGAATCATTCGAACCAGATATAATGCAAATGGAATTGAATCTTTATGAATCAAATATTCCAAGAGGACCACCTCCAAATCTACTTGAATTATTGGACAGTTGTCATGAAATCGTAAATTATTTAGAAAATTCATCATGTGCAAGTTCCGAGTGTGGTGAAGGTAGTGTCGAATCACCTTTAAAGCGAAGAAAAAAGAGGAAAAATAGAACGGGCTGGCCTGGAATCAAAATGAAGAAAAAACTTCAAAGTAAACCTTTAACGGATATAAACTGTGACAGAGAAAATTTAACAGAGAAAAATATTGAACAAAACGGGAAAGATTGCAATGTACAAATCACAAATATATCTAATAGATTAGCAGAAGAAGATAATATTAAAATAGGTACATCTATTACGGGTATTGTACAAGATGAACAATCATTAAGTTTCGATCAAAGAAAAGATGACAGTCGTTTATTTGAAATGTATACTTCTAATATTTCGTCTAATATATGTCACAACGAAAATGAAAAAAAAGATGTAAGTATAGCGGTTTCCGATAATTCCATATTACATACAACAAATGCTGAATCCTGCACAGGTTCGCTTACATCTGATGTATGCAACGAGACTGACAGGAATTTCGTATTAAACAAAGATTATGGATTCAGAAAAAGTTTATCTGAGATCGAAGAAATATCGGAAAACGATCCTGGAAATGATGAAAATCATGAAAATATGTTTCGGAAAGATATTCATTCCATATCGGAACGTCGATTTATTTCAAATGCAACTATCAAGAAACGACAACGTGACAATACATCCTCTGAAACTTGCGATTCGCGTGCAGAACTTGAAAATCATGAGATTTTATGTAGAAAAGATGCCGAAACTAGAATTGTTCCCAGGAAACATCATAATTCAAATGGATTACCGAGAAAACGACAACAGAAGGTTCATTCTGAAAACTCTGATTCTGAAATTGAACAGCATCACCATCATCATCACCATCATCATCATCATCACCATCATCACCATCACCACCATAATAATGTATATAAAAGAAACACAGTAAATTCGCGAAAACGGATTTATGCAAAAAAGCGTGCGAGAAAAAATAATATATCTTCGAATACAGTATTTGAAGATGAAAATTGTAAAAAGGATTCCTATTTAAGTATTACATGTAAAAAGCAACAAAATATGAGAGGTATAAAACGACGAGCTAATACTATGTCATCGGAAACGCAAGTATCTGAAGTCGATTGTGCATTATCAGGACATATTAGTCCCACAATTATAGCAACTTCTGAACTTGAACAAAGACGTTCAAGTATTGAGTTTCAACCAGTTGTTAGGATGATGAAGATCGATGATCAAGTTGAAATGGATCACAGTATTCTCTCGGTAACAATTGCAAGCAACAGACGGTTACGAAGTTCCAGTTCACCGAGATCGAATACTCAACCGCCGAAAAAGCGTTTAAAAAACAATCGCGGTCAGTTCGGAAGATGGTTAAAAAGTAGCTGAAATCCTCGATAAGATTTTTTGATAGTTTAAGTTTCAAAATCGAGATTTCACTTTTTTTTACAATATCTCGTTGTTGAAATTTAATCTATACATTTTATCAATATGTAAATTATGTATAAAGTATTTGTGTATGTAGAATAGTATTTAACACTACTGGCGCACCATTAATAGGGTTTTATTAATATTTTCCTTAATATCCTTTTCCGATAAGAGTTCTATTAAGAACTTGTACAATGTTGTTTAGGTGCAGACTTCGCATTTTTGAATCAGAAAATTGACGTACGTATGTATATCTATGTTTAAACAAAGTACTTTCTTTTATTTTACTTATCTTGATATACGTACAAAAATATACACATGTGAAAAAAATTATTTTTATTCATAAAAGCAGGCTTTAGAATACGCAATGCTGTATACAAGCTTTATTGTAGTGTAACAATAATTTTCTGTTATAAAACACATCATTGAATGTAATATATGTATTCAATATATATACATATATATTGAATTCCCTTGCGAGGGTCCACCTAAATATTTTATTTCAAAAAAAAAAAAAAAATAATGCAAGCCTTTTGCGATTTCAAAAAAGAGATGACTATTAAAGATATGAATTTTCCATTAAAAATTATAACGGATGGATTCTACATGCTCCTAACCTTTCTTGTTTTATATTTAATTATGAAATAATATATAAATTTAATGTTATAGTATATAACATTTAACTTAACTTTTATTAGACAACATATTATAAATATTTAAACTAAAAATTTTTTTAAATAATTTATTATGTTATATTTTGTAATTATTTTAAATTCTCGCGTTCTACGAATGCATTTTTTAAATCTTGAAGTTTTTTTTTCTTTTGTTTTTTCTTAATAGAATCTCTTTTCATTAATTGTTCCTTTTGATTTTGAAGAGAATTTTGATCATTAACTAAATTATCTAACCTTGTTAACAGTATTTTTCTAGCAATTTTTCTATTTTGATCTAAACTTCTAGTTTCATGACATTTTACAACTAATCCCGTAGGTTTGTGTTTTAAAACTATTGCATTAGATGTCTTATTAGTTGCTTGGCCACCAGGTCCACATCCTTTCACAAATTGCTCTTGTAAATCACTTTCTTCAAGCTTAGGTACTCTTGAGTAATCCAAAAAACGTGTGTATGATTTATATCGAATTTGTTTCCCACCATTTAACAAATCATACCAATTAATATTATTGATTTTACCATATAAAAATCCAGAAGACATTTTTTTAAAAAGTACTGATAATATATACGTATTACTACGTTCCTTGAAAAATATTCTATTAAACAATTTCAGTATTGCAATAAACATTATATAATTATATTTGTTTAATTTTACTAAAAAATTCTATATTTATATTATTCGTTGATTTTGTAAGAGTTTTTTCCCTTTCTGAAAAAATTATATAAAAGAATAAAATTACGTTTAGGTTAAGTATAAATTTTTTTTTTTTTTCAAAGTATTTGCGATTAAAAAATTAAATTATATTTTATGAATATTTACCTGCAATTGAAAGTCAATCTCTGTTTGATCAATTAAATCTTTATTTTGTTTAAAATTTTTACGAATTCTGAATCGGAAATATTCTTTATCTGTATATTTTAAATTTTCACCATAGCGCAATAAATCTTTATATAATTTTAAAACTGTATTTCTCATTTTATAATTTTATTAAAAATTAAACTTTTTATACTTTATTTATTATACAATTAATTTCTTTTTATTTAAATTAATGGTAGCTAAAACTAATTTCCAGTCAATCTTCTTTTTAACCTCTTATTGTCAGTTTTGCATACCATTATTGATTACTAACACATTTATTAATTTTAAATTCATTTTTAAGAAAATTTAATTTATTTTATTTTGTTTTAATACATAAATATATTTAATCAGAATTATTAAATTTTAAATTGCAAAAAAAAGAAATACATTTGATTTTAATTTTTTTGAATCTATTATTTATTTTTAAATCTATTATTAATATCATTTAAATTTCTGTAATTTTTTCCCTTTTCTATTATATAATTTTTATTTTTTATGAATAGAATTAAGGTAAAAAAATAAATAAATTAAACTTTGGTATGAAAAGTAATTTATTTAAAAAGTGATACTTTAAATAAAAAATATTTGAAAAGTTCTTTGCTTTGTATAAGTATGATTTTTTGTAATAATTCCATATACACAAACTTTGTTATTACAATTCTTGAAACTCCATTTCAAACAGTTTCTTAATTATATTATTCATTTGTAACTCTTCTGTTATTTCAATTATTAATTCCTCTATCAATTTATCAGATATCCTATTTAAAAATATTATTGTTTAAAGATTTTATGATTGAAATAAAATGTAATTTAATTTTCTCACCATGCCACAATGTCCCATGGTTTATTCTGTGTGTTGCTGGAATACATTGGTTTTGATTGACAAAATTTTTTATATTCACATCTATATGTTAAAAATTGTAGCTCAATTTCTTCTGAAATAGCAAGCTGTATTGTATCTTTGATATTTGAATTCATAATTTTTCCATTGTCAATAATCTAATTATTTATTATAAAAATATATGTAATTTCATTTTTTTTCAATTAAACATAGCATATTTTACATCACTTACTTTTAATGCAATTTCATAATCTACTTGACATGAAGCATCACATTGAGTCATTTTAGGAACTTTTTCCATAGAAGATATACAAATGAATTGTACATTTTCATCACGTTTTTTAATTTCAGATAAGCTGTTGCAATGCATAAAATATTCAGTTTTATTTTATTTAATCAATATCTATTTTTATTATTGTGTTTTATTTACCCATTCAAATTACAATATGATTGTTCATAATTGTTTTTTGTTAAAGTTGTTTTAGTATCATAATCTTTAGGAGACTGATATTTTTGTAAAAATTCTCTTAATGTTTCCACAGATGTTTCCGAAACAGGTTGCATCTCAGATTCGTTTTGCTATCACATGATTTATAGTAATATTAATTTTTAATAATATATAAATTAAAAATATTAAATTAAAATAAGTTTACCATTCTCGACACAAAAGTTATTAAATCGTTTATTACAGGAACTAAAGTAGCCAAATGCTCTTTAGGAATTGTGGTTACTTTTTTAATTAGATCATTTTCGTCGGTAACATTTTCTACTTTAATATTTCCTCCTTTTTTTCGTATTGCAACAGATTGTGGTTCACTATTTGTAGTAGGTTTACATTTAGTTTGAATTTCTATATTGCTGTCCTATTTTATAAAATTAATTATTTATTAAGTTTTCTCTAAAAACAATTATCGATATATCTTACATTTTCAGAATCTATCGTTATTCCTTCCATCATAGTTTGAATGTCATCTTCTTTTAAGTTGTTTATATTTTTCATAGAATCAATATGAACAACATCCCTAGAAGAAGTTGTATGAGTTATAGGACTGGGATATAACATTTCTGGTAATGAGCAATCTTGAGTATATAAGTTTTTACTATCCTTAGTATTATTTCCATTTTCTTTTTGATAAGTATAATCTGTAAAATATATATGTAAATTTATAATATGTTTAAAATAATGAAGATCAAATAATAAGAAACCTTAAGTAGTTTTCGTATACTTTTTCTTCTTATGTAATTTCTTCTTTTTTGGTTAGACTTAGATATTTTAACATCCATATTGTACATACTTAATCGACTAGATAAATTTTTTCGATTCAAACGTCCTTTGTTAGGTAAAGATATCGATGCAGTAGTTATAAAAGATTGAGCATTTTTATAATTTGCATATCCATATTTACTTTCTAAATTTAACTTCAATTTTGCTAATATAGCATCGCATTTATCTTGAAGATTTTTTCCCTGCAAAAAAAAATTTATTAATCAATTTTAATGATTTATAAATATAAATAATGAATTACCAGCGGTATAATGGTAGTATCTCCAGAACAAAAATAATAAGAAGAGATTTCAATTTTATCACAAATATTTATCAGATTGTAAACAATTTGTAATACATCTTGCAATTTTGTAGAATGACCATCAAGAATAGAATTAGGAATATGTTTACAATAAGCAGTTAAAGCTTGCATTAATAATTGATGTGCAGCAACTAATTTTTGTTTAATCATATCTTGATGAAATGCAATATTTTTATGATATTGTTTTAATCCTGATCTTGAAGACACAGCTTTGATATGTCTTTGAATGCTTGTAACAAATCTATTTAAATTGTATAAATAATTTCTTGAAAATCTTATAGCAAATTCTAATGTTTGTTGTTGTCTTCTTTTTAAATCATTTTCGCCATCTGGTAAAGGAATTCTGCATAATCTAAATAAAATTTCATCTAACAATTCAGCAATTTTCTTTTGCATTGATAAAAGTTTTTGTATAGTAAGTGGATCTGGTTGTACATAAACGATATCATCTTTGTTATTACTTGAATCTGTATCAGAATTATTTTCAAAATGATTTGTTGCACGAAGAAGTTGGTTTGTATAACACTTTTTTTCTGTGATAGTAGAATCTGACAAAGATTTTTTAGCTTTAGATCTAAAAACTGTTTTCTGTCCTTCAAATTCCTTAGATATACAAATATTATTGCCTTGTGAAGTTGGAATTAAAACATTAGTTTTACATGTATCTTTATTCTTTGTTAATATTTTTTCTTTTGAAGAATTATTTCTGATATTGTTTACCTAATATAAATAAATTAATATCAATTTTATTTATCATAATAAATTAAAAAACATTTATTATATAATAAATGCTATAATAAAAATTTAAAAACACTTACTTTTGAATAAATTGTTTCATTTTTGACATTAGATTTAGGGTTTTGAATTCCTTTGCTTCGTTCAGGAAGAGCATCTTCTTCTAGTCTTTTCAGTTCTCTATCTACATTTTGTATATTTTCTTGCAACAGATCTTTTATATTTTGTATAGAATAGTCAACATCTTTTTTGTCAAACCTCAAATTATTTAACTCCTGTTCTTTGACAAATGAAGCCCAGATACGTTCCTCATCCTCCTTACGTCTGTGTCTCTGTACATTTTTTACTATATGTTTAAAATGACTCTCAGGTATGTACTATAATAAAAAATAATCTTCTTAATTAATAGTATTTATATAATATATAATAATTATTATAAGTTTATACATATATTTGTCAATTTATATAAATACCTTAAAGCTATAATCTTTAGTTACTTCTAAAGAAAGAAAATGTTCTCTCTCTTTATTGTTTATTTCATTGGTTGATCTATTTTCTACCATAAAAGACATTCTTTCTTAGAATTGGATTAGTCTGGATTGAAATTTTATATAAGCGATAATTAAATTTTATTACATTTACGTGACAACACAATAAAAAAAGTATATCAAAAAATGTGTGAACTCCAGAAAAATGAATGTATGTCTATTTGTTTTGGGTAATAATATAGAAGAAAGTTAAAAAATTGCCTTCTATTCCGTTTTTGAACAGGAGTTAAATTAGCATCTTAACCTCGATATTTTAACAACGTATCAAAAATACTTCAGAGTATTCTTTCAAATCGAAATTTCACATTTTATTACTGAATAGCACGTATACATATGAGTCTAAAAATACACGTTCATAAATACATATATATGCACTTTTATTACTTATATTTTAGTCAATAAATAATTTATAATTATATTTGTAATAAATTATAATCAAAATTGTAATGTTTTGTCATTTTATTTCTTTATTATGTCATATATAGTATTATTACATCAATACAAAAATTTCTTTATTTCAAATTTATTAAAAGAAAATTTATTTATTAAGAAAAAATTATTTATAAAATAAATTAAAATAAAGAATAATAAAATAAAGGAATTTTGTTTTAAAAAACAATTAATTACAAAGATTTACAGGAATAAATTTCAAAACAGTATTGATAAAAGTGTGGGTGCGGTTAAGGCGTGCTATCATTTGTTAACTATCATTGGATCAATACTCACGCGTGCAAGGATAGAGAAAAGCCAGGTGTCGTGAACGAGTTTTGTCCTGCGTATCTGAACAGTCCACCTGACGATCTATACATTTGCGCGCTTGCTTTCAAAATCATCGAAATAATGTCATAGTAAATTTTTATTATTCTCGGATTATAATATAATTAAATTTTATATATATTCAAGGTAGCTTATGATTGGTTTATAAATTTTCAATCAAATATTTGCTTAAAGGATTAAAGTTCTCTTCAGAGACTATCATAATTTTTATTGTTAAAGTATTAACCAATCCTTGGTGCGATGTGACGTCAGGAAATTCAGGCGCAGAATCCACATCTCTAGACTTCCGATTACTCACATTCTGTCGAGTTTTCGCATTTTATTACGCAAAACGTCTGGAAATTTAAATGTAATTTGGTAATGTATAAAAGAAAACAATTTTTAAATTTTTCTTTGAAATTTAATTTATTTTACTTTTATTTCATTTTTTTTTTTATCATATTTATTTATTTTTTGTTACTTATATTTTTACGACGATATAATAACAATGTAATAACATAAAATAATCTTAATTCACATGATAAACAATACATTACTATGTCGTATAATTATTATGATATTTTCTTATTTATGACAAATGTTTTGAACTCTAAAGTTAAAAATTATTACACGTAATTAAATGTATATTTAATTACATTATTGTATATTTAATATTTTACTATTAATTTATAATATAATATTTTTTTCTTTAGAAGTATTTGAAAGTTTTCCAAGTAATATTTTTTAGTTATATTTGTTTAAATTCATTTTTTACTTTTATATAATAATTTTCAGATTTTCAGAAAACATGATATACTTTTAATGGAAATACTTTTTATGATAATAAAATAATTTATATCTTTGTATCTTGTAAAGAATTACATTATCAACAAGTCTACAAATATTTATGTTTTTACATATCAAGTGAATATAAACTTTCTCAAGATGACATCTACTGTATTAGTTAAATTACCAACTGTACCTTTTCCTCAAGTAAATATTATCTAAATCTTATTTAAAATATAAATATTTCAATAAATTGAAATAATTATTATTATCTAATATGTATAAAAATTATTTTTAGGGAAAGAAATCACCATCAGATATAATAACATTAACAGAAAGAAATGAAGGATTGAATCAAAGTATAAGGCATCAAACTATAAATATTGATAGAATAGCACAATTGGAACAAAATATGAAATTTTTACAAGAACAACATCAAGCAACTTTAGTAGCTTTGCATCAAGAAGTAGAATCCTTACGTCAAAAGAATAGAGGTTGACCAATATTTCATAATATTATTTTTAAAAAATATATTTTCATGAATAAATAAAACTCTAATATTATATAATTATACATAGATTTACAGTTTCAATTAGTATTTTCAAAAGGATCTTATTTACCTAGCAGTCCTTCTTCTCCTGAAGATAATGGAACTGGGTTTATGAAACCAAAGGTATTACAAAAGAAGTTTTAATATCATAGAAAATTCATATAAATATTTTCTTTCTTCATAGGGTAGCCCAGTATGTGTAAATATTACACCATTACAAGTAGAACTTTTGGAGAAAGATTTACAAGATACAAAAGTATCTTTACAAGAAGCTAGAATACAGAATCAGTATTTATCTGAAATTATTGAACAACAAAAAAAGTTAGTAGTTGTAATTATGTAATTATGAAAAATGCTTAGTCATAAATTATAAAACTATAGTATATAGCTGTAAAAAAAAATTGCATTTATTACAGGAAATTGAATTCTCTAGAAGAACAAAAAATAAATAAAGAATCAATGACAGATGTAGGAATACAGGTGGGAGATACGTTTGATTCTACTCGAGCACATTTAGTTGCATGTTTGGAAAGCACAGAAGCGGTGATAAAACGATTACGTAAACAAAATGAGGAACAAAGAGAAGAGATTGCAACATTGAAAGCAACGTCGACAAATACAAATGGTAACAAAGGAGCTCGATCTCGTGATAGTAATAATAGTCATCATAGTCGTGGATCACCTACGAGCACCTTACAAGAACAATCTCCTCATATATTTCCTCCATTACAAAGTTATTGGCATCATAAAACAATTAGGTAACGAAATTATTAAAATGATGTAGATGTTCGTATAATATGAATTTATACAAGATAAAACATATCCCGTACATCGTATAGCTATTTATAATATATTTATCATTAATAATATATTTTAAAATTTTATTTGTAAAACTTTATATTATAGGAACGGAAGAAATCGACATAATAAATTAGATCATCAAACAGAAATGGATGCGACTATGTTACCACAACTTCAAAATAGCAATATAAAATTAAAAAATTTTAATTCGATGATGTTTGAATCTTTGTGTTATCGGTCTCGTGGACATCGCAATTACTATCGCGATGAAAGTAACCGAAAATATAGAGGAAACATTTCACAAAAAGATCGTAGAGATAGTGATCATAATCATCATCATAATCGACGGGATTATAAAGATAGAAGTTCTAAAAATCAACAAAAAGAATTAGCAGATTCAGCAGAAGGATCAAGCGAGGCTGATAATTCTGCGAGTGGTAAATCATAAAATAAAAATAGTCTGTTAATACATCAGATGGTAGCAGACATCCTGTTCTCTATTCTCTATATGAATTACATAAAGAAGACTTTAAAAGCGATATATTTGTTAATAAAAGAATGATCTGCGTTTTCTTATATTCGCTTTAATAAGATAGTATTAGTTACATGCATATCGCTTAAAGTAGGATAGTCATAATATCAATTTATGTAAACTTTAATGTAAAAATCTAGTCAAATTTTACTCCTTACTACTGATACAAAACAAAAACAAAACAATATTTGCGCTTTATATGAATAAAAAATTATAGCTTGTATAATTATTTCTGCTGTTACAAAATAAATAGAAAAATATATGACTGTATCATTTTTAATAAAAGAAATGTATTCCTATTTATGTAAAAATATAATCGCAATGATAATTAAAAATAATTAAAAAAAAAATAAAAATGTGAAAAATAATAATTATGTAATTATAATAATAATGATGATAATAATAATAACAATAATAAAAAATACAATAAATATTTATGCAATGTTATTTTCTAAAGCTTTAAATTTTTATTACATATATGTGATATTTTAATTATTTATAATTTTGTTTTATAATATTATTTGTATATATTTAAAAAATAACATGTAAATCAATGATTCAATCGTTATTTATATTATAATTTAATATGATAAAAACATTAGAAATCTTCTTATTTTAATTTATTATCATTTTTAATCGATTTAAAATAAGACAACAATTAGTAATACTTGAAATGAAACTATGGAATTGAAACTAAATTTTAAGATAAAATTATAAAAAAAGAAATAAAACAAATATTTTGTAAAAGTGGATCAAATAAATTCTATTAAGATTATTAATTCAATAAATTAGGCAAGAAAGATAATAAAAAAAATGGATATCGGAATCGTTTTTTGAATCCATAAAATTCAAACAAGTATAGATAAAAAGAAACATATAGATAGAATAAAAAATATGAATCAGCATCATCTCTAAAGTATTGCATATTAAACATAAATATAGATAAGAATGAATAATAGGAAAAAATAGAGATAAAATAAGAATTGATTATTAATACCATCTTTTTTAAAAAACAAACAACTTTTAGAATTTTCCAACTTTTAAAAATAGAATTGATTCTCAATTCTTATTCTACCTTATCATGCTTTGAAGAAATATTTTTGATATTCAAAAGATGGCCCTAACAATCAATTCTTATGCTATTTCTATCTTTTGCTATTATTTTTTATCTTTTACATTATGTATTTTATTTACGGAATTCTACAGATGGCGTTGATTTTAATATTTTCATATTATCTTCGTCCTTGTTCTACTATTTGTTTTTCTTTTCTACATTTCTTCTGTAAAACTGTGCTGAAGAAACGGTTTCAATATATGACGTATTATTTATATAAGAAATAGGCATAACACAGTTAGGCATAACAAGTTATGACGTAATAAAGAATGATAGAAGGAGATTAGTTCTTCTCTTATTAAAAACGGTTGATGGCGTTAGCGTTGGCGTCAAATTACTTGCAATATCTATAAAATAATAAAATTACAAATTGAAATTTTCAAATGACACACATGACTGAGGTAATTATATTTTGAATTTTAAATAATAATTAATTAATTATTAATAATTAATTTCATAATACATTTTAAATTCATACGGAATTGTTACAGGTAAACTTTGGTGATTTTCAAATGGAAGAAAGATATAAAAAATTAGAACGAACTTTAAAACTAGCTTCACTTAGAAAAGAAAACAGAAAGAAAGATGAATCTACACTACGTGCTCCTTCAAGTATTAATATAGATTCATTTGATTCCAGTATTAATATTCCTCAAGGTTCCAGAATTGATAGTGAAATTGTTTCTTCAAGTAATAATTTGAGAAACATACTTTTGAAAAGAAAAAATATTAACAATGATCATAAGATATTTGCTACATCTAGTGTTAGAAAGTTTAATGAAGAACATAGTTGTCAAAGAGATTATCTTCAAATGCCACCACCTAGTTTTGACATTAATTTTTATAATTCTAAACATTCAAATAATATAGAAACATATAATGTTTCAAAATTTTTATTACAAAATAAATGTAATACTTCTGATATTGATATTACATCACCAAAGAAAGAAAATTACAAATTTTCTAATAATAATGAAAAATATATTGATACTTCTTCATATATTCATTCTAATAGTTTTCAATATAGAAATATTAAAGTGTTTACAGAATGGACAGTTATATTAAATGAACAAAATTTATTGATTATTAAAGGAAAAATTGAATGGTAATTTATATAATATGTAATTTAAAATTTTAATCTTATTTAATTTTTAATTATTTATTTAATGATATTTTTCTGATTATTTCATATTTATTTTTATTTTTGCTATTTTAGTGGAATTATTGCTTGGAGTAAGCCTATTATAAGAAGATTAACAAGTACTAAAATTGAATGTGTTTGTAAACATTTGTATCATTTGCAGGGAAATATTGTTGATAATAAGTGTGGTAAATATTTCAATATTTATTTTAATATTTAAATATCTTTATTTAATTCTTTCCATATATTTCATTTTATTTTTTATATTTAGAATTACCAGATTATGTTAGAGGTAAATTTTATAATGGATTTCCTGATGATTGGGAAAATGTTTATGAAATTTGGAAGATGTTTGTACAACAAGGATGTAGTGCAACATTTCGTTGGCCTACTCCTATCACAGATAGTGATGATGACATAAAAAGTGAAATTACTGATATTACATTTGCTTATTCAACTAGTCCTAAGAATAAAATATCTCCAAAAAAATGTCTATCTGAACAGAAAATAAAGAATAAACAAAATTCTCATTCATATAATAAAAAAATTGATTCATTTACACAGACACATATATCTGATGTAACTGAAAATTTATGTTACAATGGAGAAAACATTCAATTTTTAATAAATCAATATAACAATAACAAAGAAAATTATAAACAAAAGGATAATATGAATTTAAATTATTGTCACATTAAAAATAAAACAAAAAATGTTAATGATATATTAAATGTTATTGTAAATAACTTAACAGATAAAAATTGTTCTCAAGAATACATTAGTAAAATATTTGAGATATTAGATTGCTTAAATTATGTTGTATCATATAAATCCATTCAAGATAGATCTAACATTGAACATACAAAATTAAAGCAAGATATACAAATAGAAGAAAAAAATAGTGAAATAAATTACAATTTGTCAGAGTATAATCAATCTGAAATAGTAAAAAATTATAATGATTCATTATCAAAAAAAAGAACTTTCACAGAAATGAATAATACCAGTACATCTGATAGTGAAAGTGCAATTTATACAGGAATTCCAAAAATACCTATAGAACGCATAATACGACAAAAAAAAACATTATTAAAATCTTCTAAACGTAAAATAAGAAAAAAAGAGATATTGCAAAATCATAATACTCAAGATAAACAATGTATTTCAAATATATCTATACCAGACTATTGTACAAATGTAAGATCTGAAAAAATAGATTGTACAAAATTTAATGATTCGAGTATTAGTATTACCGAGGACGAAAGAGATTATTTAAAAGTAAATGATATTTGTTCAAATTTTCAAAATAATGTATGTGACAAATATGTAGAACCTAAAATTATAAAAGAAGATGAAGAAAATTTGTATAGAATTCACAAATATTTTGCACAAAAAGATACAACTATTCACAAATCTGTTAAAAGTTTACAAGATTCTCACGAAAAAATTAAAAAAAATGAATGTAAAACCATAATGATTGAAACACCTAAAAATATAATGCAAGAAACAAATTCTTGCATTGAAGCTAATAACAAAAATAATCAAAATCATTTTTCTCATCAACAACAAAAAGAATTTTCTTCTTATTCAAAAAATACCATAAATGAAACAACAAAACCTATTGTGCTTAGCTCAATTCCTATTGATGTTGAAATTAAAAATAAACAATTATGTATCTTACAAAATCCAAAAGAATCTTTGATTGAGGATGAAAATAAAATTATTGAAGAATTACGCGAAATCAAAAAAAGAACATATCAAAAATCTCCTATAAAATTTAATACTACTTCAAAAAAAAATTCAAATTCGTTATCCGATAGCGAACAACATTTTAAAGAAAATATTAAAATTCAACCAAATAACATGGATTCTATTATTACAAAAAGATCATCATATGATAACTCAAAAATTTCTAAAAACAATAAACTTACAGATGATATTGAACCAAAATTATTATCCGATTGGACACCTAGAGTTTTATTCAAATCAGGATTAAATTTAATTTTTGAAGGAAATTTATTGAAGTAAGTTACAAAATATTGTACATTATTATATATTTGTATAATGTAATATTTCAATGTGAGCAATATATTACTATTGTTATATTTATATATAGTGAGATTGGCCACATTGTACGTAGAAAATTTAAAACGGATAAAATATATCGTCGAGTATCAGGAAAATTGGTCGAGACAATTCATCATGAATTTTATCAATTAGTCGGCAATTTGCGTGATACAAAACATGGTTAGAATCTGAAATATTATATTTAATAATATTTAATAATATTTTATATATTTATATTTTTTATATTTATAACTTTTTATATTGATTATGTTTATATTTTATATAGTTATACCTAAAAAATTATTAAGGAAATGTCGTTATGGTTGTCCTGTTAATATAGAACAATTTTGTAAAGAATGGGAATCATTGCAAAATTGTAAGTTAATAATAATTATTAATAATCAATAAAATGATATTAATATCTAAGATAATTTAAATTGTTTATGCTAAGCTATAGATATTGTTGATTATGAAGATATTAAAAAATGTAATGATATATCAATGGATAATATAAATGTCGGTCGGAGTTCAAAAGGTAGAAGAATAATACCTCCATTAACTTACTGGACAGGTAAAATATGAAGATTTAATTTATATATATATAAAATAATAAAAATACTAAAAAATATTTATTTATTTTTATATCTCTTTTATTGTTAGGAGAACGCATTATTATGAAAGATAACAATCCAGTATATAAACCTGGTACTATTCAAGATAACAATAACAGAATTAATAATAGTTTGGAGGTACTAAAATTACTTATCATCCCTGACTAATATAATTTTTATAATATATGTATATATATATATATATATATATTTATAAAAAGATCATGAATTTCATATTGCAGTATGTAAATAAAAATTCACTAAAAATGTTGATGGGAAACACTGAAAATATTGTGAAAAAAATAAAAAATAACAAATCTAAAAAATTTCCAACGAAAAATACGAAAAAAACAAGAATATCAGAATCAAGTAATTCTAGCAATGATCATAATATTTCTGTATATGAGGTAATTTTACTTGTTTCTCTTTTTATGTTTTTTTTGATATACATATTTTATTTTCTTTATTAGGATGAGATAGAAAAGATAACATCTAATTCTATAAATATATCAAATAAACAGAATTTAAAACCTATAAATATTGAAAATTCGGTAAGTAATAATATATTTATTAAAAAAACATTTATTTTAAAATCATTAAATTATTTTAATAAAATTGAATTATTTTTAAAGCATGAATCTTGCACAAACGTTACCAAAACAAAAACGGCAGTAAAAAAATCAAAAGTAAGGAAAAATGTTGAATCAAATACATCATTTCTTGGCACTTCTAAACAAATGTAATTTGCAAGTACATTGTTAGTAACATTTTTATGATCATGGATTTAATAGCATTCATCACGGTATGTTTATTCAGGCATGGGAGTCATCAGTCTTCGGTTGAAAGATATCGTGATATAGTATGTATGTATTATCAAGGTATTCCAAATAAAGATGATATATTATCTGATGATCAAGTCTCACATGTGTGAAATAACATTAAAGTTAATATAATATTATATTTTTTATAATTATGACTAACATAATATGCGTGTTTAATTACATTTCTAAATAAAAAATTATTAATTTTATAAATTATTTTTGTTTTATATCATTGAAAAAGGATATTATACTTATTAGAAAAATAAAGCAAAAAATACAAGATAAAATTGATTTATTATTTAATGATGTAATTTAACAATTGTAAAAGTATGTAAGAAACATGTTGCATTCCTAAGTTAAAAACATAAGAACTGTACAATAACTTGATGTCAATAAAACTAAAAATAAAAAATATGATATACATAATAATAATATTTGATTTGATATATTAAGATATATTAAGATATAATGAATAAAAATATAAGTAAAATTTAAGGTTTATATGTTTTTACATCGCACTCAATATATATATATATATATAATGTATATATATATATTTTTTAAAGGCAAGTATTCAAGTAGGTTAATATGTGTATGCTATATATATGCATGCATGCATACAGGCATACACATATGAGATAGTAAATATACATGTATATTCGAAATGTGTTATTTTATTTTTCAATTAAATATATCAACGTAAAAGAAGATGTTAGAGTTGATGAATAGTAAAATGCTTTATACAGTGTCAAAGACACTTATAAAACTAACTGTAAAAGCATTTTCAATGAAATATGATTTTTTCAAATTCTGTTAATTCTTTTTTTTTTTACGTCTTATGATATGATATAATGAAAAAGCAATTTGTAATATACTAATGAACTTGTTAACTTTCATCATATAAAGGAGTACCATCTCCGCTAAGAGACATACTTCGAGGACTAGAATTGGTATGAGGAGTACCTCGAGGAGATTTATACGAAGGTGTCCGATTCAAAGTTCTATTTCGTGGAGTTGTTCTTCCAACCGACTCTTCATAATTTCTAGGAGTTTTTCTAGATTCTTCGTATCTTGGAGTAGAAGAACTATAAAAGGAAAAAAATAAAAATAGAAGAAAATAAAGAAATGAAAGAAAATGAAAGAAAAAGAGAAAATACTTACGATACACGTGGACCGCTTTTTAACCGTGCCCATGCTTCTGCTGCTTTTTTCCAATCCATAGGATCGCCAGGTGTTGACATAGGTGGCGTAGGTCTATGCGATGGGGTTGATCTGTGATGTCCACTTATCCCCGAAGGCGGAGGTGGATGAATAAAAGGACCTTGTTGATGATTGGGTGTTTGTTGCCCGTATCTTGGAGTTGGTTGACCATGATGATGCGGAGTATGATGTGGTGTTTGATATGGTGTCATGAAAGGCGTTTGTCCAGAAGGTGTATATGGTGTATTAGGATAAGTATGAACTCCAGCGTAACCAGCGGCACTTGTAGTTCCTGGCGTATGCGGTGGATAATGATGTGGAGTTTGATTTGCAACTTGTGATAAAGAATGTAACATATGATGAGGAAGATTTTGAGCCACTCTTTGTATAGCTTCTTGATTCATTCCTGTAATATTATAGTATAGTGAAACAGATATTAAACGAATATTTGTCAACAAATCAATAAAAATTGAAATTGGATACATACCACTCACTGTTCCTGGTGTTGTATGATAAGGTGTTCTAGATGTCATTGCACCACGTGGAGTACTAGGTGTAGATTGTCCAGGTACTGGATCTCGAAAATGTTCCTTGAACCATCGAAACAAATCGTTTACTCTACCAAACATTTGTCCTCTGAATCTAAATCCTTCCGGTGATACCGTCACATATTCATGACGACATCGAGTTCGTGGAAGGTACGATAATAAAAATTTCCCAGGATAATTCTGAAACAATAAAAAAATATAAACATATTTAAATTCTATTATATATTTAAAATAAAACTGAAAGTGATTCTTACCAACCTTTGCAGCAGATATTATGTATGGAATTCCTCCAGGATTTTCTTTTTTCTGTTCTTTCAATATATCTTCTGCTTTATCTTTAATACCTTCTACAGTTGCTTTATAATATTTAAAATCCAATAATTCTGAAGCATATGCAGCCATTGGATTTACATGTCTTGCAATAATTTCATCTAAATCTTCGAATTCTTCATTTCCAATCCACAGACTTTGACCAAGAGAAAAGGCATTTTCTTTTCCTTCCTCTCTCACATCAATATGTTGATACACTTCGTCCGTAACTTTCCATGTGACTGTTAAGTGATCGGCACCCTTGCTACTTGGCCTAACTATAGCTTCACCTTGTTTCATTGTTTGCATTAATTTTTCAGCTTCTGCAAAACTAATATTGTGAAAAGAAGGATGCACGATTACGCGTTTAACATATGTCTGACGTTGTTTCGCTTTTTTTGCATCTTCTTCAACTTTTGCATCTCTTTGTTCTGTTTCGGTGTCGTAAAATGGATCTCTTTGTGGTCTGAAAATAAGAAAATATTCGACATTAGCATGTTCAATCTTAAAATATTTTAGATACTAAAATTTTTGAAATTTTAAATACATATTTCGAATACCTCCATTCATGATTTTTATCCGCGAGATCACTGCTTTTACTAGTACATTCGACGCTAAATCGCTCCACTTCAATCTTTATTATTCGACAATGTATTATTTGTCCTATGCTTACTCTTTCTTCTGGATTCGCAACATGTCTGTCAGATAAATTTTTTATATGAATATAACCAGATATTCCATTATCTAATCTTAATCTAATTCCAGTAGCTTTGCCAGGGCAAGCTCCGGCATCAAAATGATTCCATACTTCAGATAGTTCAGGAAAATCATTCTTCAAACAAAATGGACATTGCCACAATCCAGTTTCATCATTTCTTACGGGATTAGCTTGATCTAATTGATCACCCTGTGGTTTTCTATGACTTATTCCTATCACCGTAGCCAGTACTAATTTTCCTACATAAAATGTTTCTGGGGTTTCTTTTGTTAGAATATCGAATAATCGTTCTGCGCTTGGCGATTGATATGGTACACGTAAGTCTTTATATCTGCAATTTAATTCTGCTCTGATATCGTATAATGTAACGCATTTATTGCCAAAACCTTGTCTCTCGAGTTCTTCCGCAAATGCGTCCAGATCAAGATCTTTCAATCTTTCAGGAGATTCGAGAATTTCTTCGAGTGCTCCAGCAGGATTAGCATCTTCATCATCGTACTCCAAAGCATCGACTGCCATTTTTCTTGCCCATTCATATGTTTCAGGATGTACGCGAGATCCATCAAGAACTTCTACATAAGCTTCAGTGCTGTCTCCTAAACTGTTCGTATCTATTTTAATAAAACCCGCACAATTAATAAAAACTTTAGGTCCCATGTGACAAGCAGTTACCAGTTGCGTTCTATTTTCTAATCTTTGATTGGTTTGCTTTAACATTTTGATCAATGCCTGTCCTTTTCTTGGCCCCAAACCGCACACGAATTGAACTAAATTTCCACAATAAGCTTGTTGTACCGCCTTATTCACATCAACACCGACTTCATTTACGCGATTCACAAATTCTAAATATAAGTTATCCAAAAGTTCATCTTTTGGTAATTGATCTTGTAAAGTGTGATACTTTAAACATAAAATTTCTTCATCAGCAGTGCATAATTGAGAAAATTCTACCAAAGGATCCTGCATTCTTCTACCCAATGAAATAGCTTGTCTCAATAATTCTGGGTAATCCCGAAATTCGGATATACCTTTATTACTATTTGAATAGATTTTAGCTAATTCATTGTCGCAAATTTCTATCTTAATATTTGGAAATTGTTCTTCTTCTACCAGATTCGCAATGCATTCCTTAATATCAGCAGCGATCATCATTGCTTCTCTCGATTCACCGCCTATTACTACAACATGCGGTTTTTTTGTCGCTATAAAATTTCTGATTGCTAACAAGTCAGCTTCCTTCATGGTTTTTTCATCTTCTCGATAACTGTTTTTTCGTTTCATCAAGTGTGGTAATCTCAAATAGTCTGTGCATTCTCCATCAGGTGCAATTAGACAAGCAAACGCGGCTTGAGAATAATCTGGAACATAAGCTAAACCCATAACTCGAAGTCCTTTTGTAGTATCCCATTCCTCATCTTCTTCCTCTGGAAATTCACAGATATAAGGCGCAACTTTGATCCAATTGTACATTTTACGACAGCATGCTCTCATTACGCATTCTTTAGCTTCCGCAATAAGATTTGCTCTTAACTCTTTTTTCAAACTTGGTAGAACTATACGTGTAAGTGCTATTTCAACGCTTCCAATCCTCAATGCATTCCAATCCTGAACATTTTTACTGAATTCGTCTCGATAATAAAGCTGTTTCATTTCATCAACGTAATTATTACTGGTATTTCCTTCGATGCTATCGCTTAAAGTTATCGTGATTAATTTATCTTCTTCAGCTATGATTAAATTTAAAAACTGATCTCCGACTAAATCTCGCACCGGTTTATTCTTCAAATATTTCATACCGTAAATTGGATGGTTTTCATCTATCTCTTTAATTCCTTTTTTTGTAGGTTTTATCGATATTTTTGCTCTTTCCATATACATTTCTCGGACGCATCTTTTTACCAAAGGTTCGCGTGCTAATTGAATAGCTACCATTAATTGTACAGCTTTTAATACTTCTTCTGGATTGTTGAGTATTTGACTACAGTATTCATTAGCAATGATTAATGGTTCGGTTGGCTCTTGATCCACTTCATGCCGTTGATAATTATCTCGCAAATTTTCAGCAAAATGTTCGGGAGTGAGACCAAATTTTTTTGCAAGACTATCAAGGCCAGCTCGCCTACAAATAGAATACGGACCAGTTCGAACAGCTTGTTTCAATGTTTCATCCGCTTCCTCTTCTTCTTCTACATCTACTTCTTCTTCTGGAGGATCTTCTCCATTTTCTTCGGCACCAGCAATTTGCTGTTTCCGTTTTTGAATTTTAGCTTCCTTGCGTGCTTTTTTTTCTTTCTGACGGGCGGCTTCTTGCATTGTTGGAATTTCGTGACTATAATATAACATGAAGTGATAATAAACATCGTTTAATTCTTCGCTAGTTTGTACATTTTTTAATCGTTCTATATCATCATCTTTAATCAATCGTATGTTATCTGGTAAAGGAGCATCAGGATTTTTCATAATCTCGTCTAATTGATAATTTCTCATTTTATCGAATAATTTTAATAAATTTTCTTTTCTTTGACGAAGTTGACACCATTTCGCATCAAATTTATATACTTTCCAAAGATCGTTAATGTTTAATTCCGGTAAAACATATTCCTTTCTATAAAATGATATAAAAGGCACCTCAAATTGTTGATTTCGCATGAAATCCAAAGCTTTTTTAATTTTACCGATCGTTTGAGGCCCCTTACGAGCCCTTTCTTTAGCCTCAGCATTTAAATGTGCATCTTGAATTGAAATAGTTGGTCGACAAAAAGCTTGTTTATAAATCCATTCTGCCTCTAGATCTAATTCATCAGAACCCTCTGCAACCGGAGTAACAGGAATAGTACGAAGTTGCATTCTTTCTGGTATATCTGTATTTCGTATCTCATTATCCATATCGGTGAAATGACCACGTTTAAGTTCGCTTGGTTCATAAATCTCAAATATACTTTTTCTCGTTGTTTTCTTTTTCAATTGTTTTTTCGGTCTTCGTGGTCTTTCGGTATCTTCATCATCCATATATTCATCTTCCTCTTCTTCTTCTTCTTCTTCATCTTCCTCATAGTCTTCTTCGCCATATTTACCAAATTCATCATAATCAAAATCAACACCAAAAATATCTTGTGCTTCTTGCAAGGCTGCATCAGAAAATATTGGTTTTTTCTTCTTTCGTTTTTCTGCAATTGGTCTACCGTCGTCGTCAACGATAAAATCATCCGCATCAGTATATTCTCCTTCGCTTCCTTCTTCATCAAATGTATCCATCTCAGGTCTGTGACTGCGTTCACTTCTCCTCTCATCTTCCTAATTCATAATGAAAATGCAAAATTAGAATGAAAAAAAAAGGTAATAAAAAATAAAAAAAAAAAAAACAAATGATTTTTTTTTAAGATATCGTTATATTTATTTCCACGTACCATAGCAATCTCCCTTTCCTGATGTAAGTATAGAAATAAATTAAAAAATTACAACGATATAATAAAAAAACTTAAACTTTTAACTTAAACTTTGGCTTAAAATATTTATATTATAAATGTGACTTACATCACCAGAGCCTTCAAAAAGTTCATTTGCAATAGCATCTCTATCATCATCCACTTCCTTTTCTTGTTCTTCCTCTGATTCTTCATCTTGAATTCTACGAAGGCGTTTGAAACGTTTCTAAAGTGAAAAATTATATCACTTTATTTGTTTAATTTTCTTTAAATATTTTATTAAATAGCTTTTAATCAATTTATACATACTCTTTCAACTTTAACTCCTAAATTCTCTTCTATCAAATCATAATCTTCATCTTCTAAACGATCATCGAAATCTTCATCGTCACTCTTTTTACGTTTTTTAGATGCTCCAGAAGCATCACTATCCTCTCCTTCACTTTCTTCTATAGGATTATCATCAATGAGATCTTTAAGTTCTTCACGTAATCGATCTTCATCATCTGTAAGCAATTGATAGATATATCATTGACATTTATTAATTATAAAATAAAATGTATAATATATTTGTAAATTTAAATACAAAAAAAAGTTTATGAAATATCATGATACAACCTTGGAATGTATTACTCTATCCTCACCTTCCTCCTCTTCTTCATCACTTTCTGCCACAGCTTTTATTTTCTTCAATTTTTTCTTTTCATTATCGTCTAATTCCTCTTCCTCCTAAAATAATATAATAAAGCAATGGTCAAAAACATAACTTTTATATGATTAAAGAATTTATATATTATATACATATACATATATATATATATATATATATATATATACATATATATCGTGATATTAAAATTTAATGTTACATATACCTCGCTTTCTTCTGCTTCTGAATCTAAAAAATCAGCCATTTTTTTGACAATAAGTTTTGATTCGAATTGACAGAATTCACTCTGATTCGCAACAACTTAAATGATTATAGATGAGACGAGAGCAAGAACTTAACTTAGATCCAACTAGTTTAGGAATCTGTCGTTAATAGGGAAATTATCAGTCTTTATATCTCTATATGTTACCCTAGTAAAAGGCAACAGACTTATTTATATAAATTAATTAATATTTTCATTTTTTTGTTGATTTTTGTTTTATAAATATATTATTTAATACATTTCTATTTATTCATATTTATTTAATTGATATTATAATCAGATTTTGAAATTTTAATTTAATATTATTAAAATATAATATAATATGTCGTACTATATTATCGCATAGTTCATGTTCGCATCATACTTGTCAATTCAAAAAAGTATCAGTTAAATTTTTTTTAACAAGTGATTCATTTTGGTAAGAGTTAAATATTTATTTACATTTAAAAAAATTAAATTAATTACAAATTAATATAATTTTTTACATATATAATTTAATATAAATTTTTTAAATTTGTACAATTACAACAGATTTAATAATATTCACAGAAGTTCGGATGGAGGAAAGTTTCAGTCAGTGGCGCGACTCGCCTTGTGTTGTTAAAGATAAAGAAAAGTCTTTTGTTATTTCGGACAGTGACGAAGAGGAAAATAAAAATATTGAAAGAAAACAAATTTTTGTGATTGAAAGTAGTGATAGTAGCATAAATGTTTCTTCAAATTTAACGCCGAGAAAGTAACCAATATCTTTTACAGACTTTAATTGTCATTTAACTTAATGTTTCAATGAATTAATATTCTATTGTTCTATGATTTTTTTTATGATTTAGATCTTCGTCTGAAGAATTATCATTAACAGAAGAAACAATAAAGAAAAGAATTAAGAAGCATATTTTTTATTCTGATAATGAAGATGCTAAAGATGATGAAGATGAAAATGATTCTGTATCAACCAATGATACCGAAGAGGATGATACTAATGATAATGTGTCAAATGGTATCAAATTTTATTAAGAGCAAAATAGTTTTAATAGTTTAATGTTATTAATTTAATTTATTCATTAGATGAACAAATGATAAACACCAGTGCTGAAATAAAGGATGATGACAAAGAATCACAAGATGCTTTAGAGAATAAGGAAAATATAGATGATTTTAATATATCTGAAAGTACTTCAAACAATAATAGTTTGACTACGAAATATGTTTCTAAAGAAAAAAAAAAGCATAAAAAATCACATTATTTAACTGATTCAGGTATAAATATTTTTGTAGTAGTTTTTCTCTTATTCTAAAATTTTTACATTATTGTAAATTTATTATATATTTATTGAATTGATTTCTAAATTTTTTTATATAGATGAAGAAAATGTTCCACAATCTGAAATTGCAATTTCTTTGGCGAAACAAGAAATAGGTGTCGGTAATATAGATCCATTAATTGCTCAAAAAAGAGCTCTTCTTGTTTGTAAAATGGAACACTTACAAAAAGAGTTAAACAAAACAAAGGTAAATCCAATATTTCATTTCCATAAAGTAAGAAAGTGAAATATATATATATATATATATGTTATTTCTAGCTCTTGCTTACTACTGGTAATATTAGTTTATTACCAGATAATGGAGAAAAGTTGCGTGAAAGTATTGCAATGCAAGAAAAACAAATAGAAGAAATTGCAATTGAATTAGAAAATACACCTTTAACACAAACTACTAAATCTATTGAAGAAGAATTTACTACACAAGAATATCCTGACAAATTCGATTCTTCTTATAATTCCGATTATATATCGTCGAAATTGAAATCATCTCCAAAAGTTAAAGAACTTGGGAAAAAAGCTCAAGCAACATTGGACAGAGAATTAACTTTAACAGTCGATAGATTGCAAGATTTACATGGATCTCTTGTCGCTAGACCGACGGAAGAAGAAAGAGCGAACGATCCTCAAGGTTTAAAAGTAAAATTAATGCCGCATCAACAACACGCATTAGCATGGTTAATGTGGAGAGAACAACAAAGACCTCCCGGTGGAGTTCTTGCCGACGATATGGGTTTAGGTAAAACTTTAACAATGATATCTTTAATTATAGCCAGTATCGCAAAAGAAAAATCAAAAGAAGATGAAGATATATATAATAACGAGGAGTGGTTAGATAGTAACACACCATTGCGATATAAAGGTGGTACACTCGTAGTGTGTCCAGCATCTTTATTATCGCAATGGGAAAATGAAATAAACCACAGATGTAAACGTGGTATGCTCTCTGTTGAAGTTTATCATGGTACAAATCGGGAAAATGTACCAAAAAGATTAGCAAGAAACGATGTAGTTATTACAACGTATAACATTTTAACCCGTGAATTTAAGACCAATTCCACGGTATATAAAATTCATTGGAATCGCATTATTCTTGACGAAGCACATATAATTCGAAATCATAAAAGTCAAGCTTCTCAATCGGTATGCGGTTTACTAGCAAGTAAACGATGGGCTCTTACTGGAACACCTATTCAAAATAAGGAGATGGATTTATATTCTATTTTAAAATTTTTAAAATGTTCCCCTTTTGATGATTTACGAGTATGGAAACGTTGGGTAGATAACAAAAATGCTGCTGGTCGTCAACGTTTAGTAACTGTAATGAAAACATTAATGTTGCGTAGAACAAAACAAGAACTTCAAATTAATGGCATGTTAGAAAGTCTCCCGGAAAAATTTGTGGAAGAAATATTTATAAAACTCGATTCGCAGGAACAATTGGTATATGAAAAAGTATTGATTTATTCTCGTACATTATTTGCTCAATTTTTGGCTCAAAGAGCTGAAAAAGATCACATGATTGATTTAGCCGTCGGAAAATATGATAAACCAACGTTTCTTTCGAATCCAAGTAAGTATATATATATTAAAATTATAATAATACATCAAAATAATATTTTTTTTTTTTTTTTCAGATAAAAATACTCAATTTACGATGGCACAGAATAAATTATTATCATTACATGCGGACGTAAAAACGCATGAAATTTTAGTTCTTTTACTAAGATTACGTCAAATTTGTGTTCATCCATCGCTTATTTATTCCATGTTAGATCAAGAAGATATGAAAGAGAGCGGAATGATAGAAACAGAAAATTTAGATCCAAATTTATTATCGCAGATCAATAATATGACATTAAAAGATTCGGAAAATAATGAAGAAGAAGAAGAAAATAGAACAGACATAGGTGTTGATCGCAGAGTAGCTACCAATTTACTTACATCTAAAAATCCTGTATTTAAATCCGACCGTATAAGTTCAAAGGTGAATTTTCTTTTTTTATATGATTTCATTTATATCATATATATTGGTTAATATATTTAATTTATTCGTATCCTACATCTTTGAATATAGATAAAGATGGTCCTTGAAAAGGTGAAGGAAATTTTAGAAAAAAATGATAAATTAATCATTGTTTCTCAATGGACAAGTACGTTAAATATTATAGCATCTTGTTTATCTTCTATAAAAGATGCCAGTTTTGATATGTTCACTGGAAGTGTACCTATTAAGGAAAGACAGGTAATTTTGAAATGAATGATATTTTTCAGTCATATCGAGCGATATTATTTTAAACATATGAAATATTTTTACAGGGTATAATGGATTCGTTCAACACTTCAAACAATAAGCCAAAAATATTATTGCTTTCACTTACTGCAGGAGGTGTTGGATTAAATTTAGTAGGTGGAAATCACTTACTATTAATAGATATTCACTGGAATCCACAATTAGAAGTGCAAGCTCAAGATAGAATATATCGTTTTGGACAGAAAAAAAATGTGTTCATATACAAGTTAGAAGATATTATTGAACAATTTTTTAAAATTCGCGGCAAAACATATCATATTTTATTCGATTTATTATTTTCCAGGTTTATTTGCAAAGACACGATAGAAGAACGTATAAAACATTTGCAAGAAAGGAAAATGGAAATAGCGCAAAATGTTCTCAGTGGTGATAAAAATTCCACTGTTTCGAAACTCACCCTTGATGATCTTAAATCACTGTTTGCTCTTTAAAGTTTAAATTTTTAAAGAAATATTTTATTTTTATAATAATTTTGAAATATAAATAGAAAATCTACTTTTAAATATCTAGATCGATCATCCCTTTATCTTTAACTAATGAAGATTCTTCAAATTATCTATAGTAATGTTAAATCAATTTGTCAATTTAATTAACAAGGTAAGTATCTCCGATTTATCCAAAATTTTTATTATGAAAATGAAATACATCGTGTCATTTATGCATAGAGGAATCATTGGTTTTCCACGTGTCTTCATTATAACCATTTTCTGGTAATTTTGTGTGTTTATCTTTTCTCATTTTACTATGCCAAACACCGTAAAAAAAGTATATTCCAAGTCCTACAAGAAATAGTAATAAAATCTCTTTTTGTTTAATCGTATTAATTTAAAATCATCTGTTCTATCGATATTCTTCACTTACCAACTGTCATCCATATTAAAAATCTTATCCATGTCATTTTATCTAACATCATCATGAGATAAATATTAATAATAATACTGAAAGCAGGCAAAAATGGCACCAACGGTACCTAAAAATACATGACAAAAATTATTATTATACATTAATATATTAGCTATGTTCATGTAAATGATAATCAGAATAATACACACCGAAAATGCAAGATTCTTTCCAGAAGTCGGTTGAAGATAAATAAAAACAAGAATAACGACAAGAGCTAATAGCAGAATTGTTAATGGAACGATAAGTGTAATTTTACCATTCATTATTTCATCGGTAAAAATTGAAATTGTAACACCGATGCAAATACATAGGATAACTGTGAACAATACAAATTGTTAGCAAATATAACAGTTATAAAAAGTTGATCAAGGTGATAAATATATATACCGTAACACACGACAAGGTAAGTAACGATTTGAGACGTTAATTTCGTAGAATGATTTAATCCATTAGCGTTAATTAACTGCCTCGCAATGAATTTCAAGGTTCTTGGATCACGATCCCCCTTTTTTTGGTATGCTTCGCTCTCCTCGTATCTAAAACGATCCAAAATTAAATTAAACTGTCACAAATCTTCATATTTTACAGGAATACATTTTTTTTCTTTTTTTTTTTTTACCGAAGTATGAGTACACACGTTGCGACGATCGAATAAGCGAGCAGTGTTCCAATGCTCATCATATTTACCAGTTGAGTCAATTCAAAAATGGCAGCCAGCAAACCTAAAATTTTAACGAACAGCGGTGAATATTATTATCCGAATACTGAAAAAAAAAAAAAAAGTACGAACCAGTAAGAATTCCTGCGGAGAATGTACCCATCAGAGGAGTATGGAATCGTGAACTGACCTTTCCCATCCATTCGAATATCAATCCGTCGGATGCCATGGCGTAAATAATTCGTGGTAAGGGAAACATCGCTCCTAATAAACTATACAAACCAATATTTCCATAGATTGTAAGAAAAAAATTAATCGAAAATATTTCCATATATATATGTATATAAAAATGCATAATTTTACCTTGAACACAGACCGCAAATGGCACCTATAGTCACCAGCCATTTCGCCCAATTCCAACCGATGCGATCGAATAATTCCGGAAACGGGGCATCCTCGTTCTGCTCGAAATAAGGAAGGACGGTAGTCAATACCGTGGATACACCGAAGTACGAAAGAAAGACGACGGTCAACGAAGCAACGATTGCTATTGGAATCGATTTTTGTGGATCTTTCGCCTCCTCGCCGGTAGTCGCGACACAATCGAAACCGATGAATCCGTAAAAGCAGGTTGCCGCTCCGCTTATAACACCAGCTATACCGTAAGGCATGAAACCTCCATTCCCGTATTTGCAATTTTCCGTCGTACAAGTTGGCTTCGTCTTCCAATTGTTTATGTTGGCTTCATGTTCCAAATACATATATAAAAGATATTTCTTATTTCAGGTATGAATTAAGAAAGAGATTACCTTTAAGAGATCCAGCGATTATGACGAATAGAACTACGGAAAGATTTGTAAGCGTAAAGAAATTATTGGCTACCGAGGACTCCTTTGCGCCGAACGCCAATGCAGCTATCCAGGAAATATTTTTAATTAGTGAAATTCGAATAAAAGGGAAGCGTATAATATTAAGAAAAATGTCTCACTGTTTAATGGTAATTAATTTGCTCGATAATTTCATACCGGAAAAGATTAGAGTTATTCCGAAGGCAAAGAAATCCGGATAAGAAGAGAGGTGATCGATGTCTATATGCGCCGCCGTTTCGAACGCGTTTCTCATAGTATTATTAAACAAAGCGTCTACGTAAGTGCTCAGTCCTCGTACCACGCTGGCCGAGCCAATTACGTATTCGAGAATTAACGTCCAACCGATCAGAAAAGCTGTAAATTCTCCCATTGTTACGTAACTGTATATGTACGCTGATCCTGCACGTGGTACTCTTGCACCGAATTCCGCGTAACACAGACCTGGATTGGAAAAGAAATTCGAATTAATTTTTCTTCTTTATCGACCGAAAAAGATATGATCGATGAAATGGCGACGAGGATATAAATATTTGAATTGTATACCTGCAAACATTGATGCAATCGCGGCAATAGCGAACGAGACTATTACGGCAGGGCCTGCGATCGTTTTCGAAACGGAGCCTGCGAGAACGTACACACCCACGCCGAGAGTCGAACCTATACCGAGAGCCGTGAGATCCAATGTGGACAGACATCTTGCCAATCTTGTATCCTGAGAATAATCCACCTCTTTCTTCCGACTAAACATCTTGTACAAAGTTTTTAATTTCCAGATCTTCATTTTACGATAACGAACTGAAAGTAACGAAGTGTTAACAACACCGTGACAGAGAACGTCGGAATTTTTATGTTTTTACGTAAGTTCGTAATAAGAAGGAGGAGAAGAATGAGAAAACTGTTCAAAGACTTTGCCAATCGACGATACGAAACGGACTATTTAATCGAAGATATCGTTTCTATACCTTTTTAATTCTCTTATCATTTAAAATACAATCGAATCAATTTTTTGTCTATAGATCATAAAAGGCTATACTGCAATGAACGATGGACTACACGGCACGATAAAGAACATTTCGATTTGTGACTAAGAAGAAGCGTTAATTAAAATATTTTTAAATCAAGCTCAAAGATCGGCCGTGGTGCGAGCAAAACAGAATCATTCAATTGGTCGGAATTGCTTCACCGCAATTGAATAGATTAGAATTGTTCAATCTCATCAATATCAGCCATCTGCTCATAATATTGATCTTAACATTATAACTGATACAATCTGATCATTCTATTGTTATTTTGTTGATTTTACTGATAAGTTTAGATAGTATAAAAAGAAGTGGTTTCACACATCAAATATTTTTCTTTCTTGATCTTATTCTTTCAACGTTTCATCGTTTTTTAATGCAAATTATATCATTTTACATATTTATTTATGATAAAAATTCTTCACATTTATGTAACTTGATATTATACATGTTATTTATTAGATATAATTTTCATTTTGTTGATGATATCAAACAAATAATTTTTTACAAATAATTTAACATTCCGCACAATTGACACTATAAAATGAACAATGAACAACACCGAATACTTAAGAATATATTTTTATTAGTAAAAGTAACATATTTTGATAATTTCGAGTCTGTCTGATATTCTTAAAAAATGAAAAAATAAATATATTGTACTTACATGAATATCGTACGTCAAAAAAAGTAATTATCGGAGTTATCGATTCAGAAAATGATACTGGTTTTAATAGGTTTTGAACTTATTCCGTGTTCATTACTATGGATTCATTGTAAATAATTATTCTCCGGTCTGCTTATCTATACTAAGTATCGGATATCCTCTACACGATGTGATATACAATACGTTACAAAAAGATATGATTATTTGATTTCTCATGTTACGTTTATCAAACGTAGACGGATTAGAAAGAGTAATAAAAGGATAATAAAGAAATAAAAATGTTAACAAAAAACGTTATTACATATATTTCGTAAAATTTTATTCATAAATATAAAATATCAAATAATATATTTTTTTTTATATAAAAATACGCTCGAACGGATATTTTATTGGACGGATACATGTAATAGGCATAATTGAACTAATCTTTTATGCCTATTTGAAAATATTTTTAAATTAACTTATAAATATTTAAATTGAATATTTTAAATCGAAATTTACTGTTATAATATAAAAAAAAATATAAAATAAAATTGGATAAAATTTGTATAAATTATTGTAAATTATTTTTAAATGCAAATTACTTGAAATAATTATTACATTTCAAGTTTACAATTTATCATTTTCGATTAAATATAATTTTCCAAAGTCAGACTGTAACTGAATGAATTCAAGCCTCCATAATGATAAAATGATTGAATCGAACGATTATGGAGAGAAAAACGAGTAGATGAAATAATAGCCAATAATGGCTAATGAATCGCAAATAAATCGATTACCTCTGCCATATATGCAAAAATGTCAATGCAGCGATAACGGTCAACCAATAAGCATGTAATTTCTCCGCCATGGAAATCACATAATAATTGCATTTATCTCCTTGACAGCAGTCGGAACATTTCCAATCTTGATACCAAATATAAGTGCAATCATCCATATTAGCACGTTTTATTCGTTCACATTCTTTTTTCGTGGAACATCTTTTTGAGACATAATATTGTTTTTTTGCTCCTTGCGACCAGTATGGTGTACCTATAAAATTTATTAACCAATAACCAATAATTATAATAATAATATCATGCTAAGAATGCAGATTTTTTGTTTTTATAAGAATAATTTATTTTAACAAATCATTGTTAAAATAATACGTATATATATATAAACATAACCTCAAAAATCTATCACTAAGGTATATGAAAATTTTATACTAGTTCCTTTACTTACTTCCCCATTTAATTTCCGTGAGACACGTATCTTGATGTTGTTCGCAAATTTTTGTACTCTTTAAACATTTTTCTTTATTACCTTCTTGATCGGTACACACATAGCATTCGAGGGCGTGGCCTAAAAATATTTATAAATAAACAAACATTCGACAAACCATTATTCATATAACATACTAAATGACAAGTAACATGTGATGAACATCATCCAATAGAATTTTGATAATTTCATTATAATTCACAAATCAAAATTTTACTACAAAAAAAACAAGAAAAAAACCACTTTAAAATCTTTTAAATAATGGAACGTTGGAACGTTTAATTAAATCGATTGTAGGAAAAGATCAAATTGTTAAGGTTGGTATGACTGACAACATTAACGCCCTCTACGAAATTCAAAAGATCCTATAAAAGGTATAAATTAAAAGAAAATGTATTTACGTATTAAAATAAGAATAAAATAAAATATTATTAAACAAATGACTAAAAGTTCTTTTATATCATTTGAATATTATTTAAATTAAAATTAAAAGTTTATTTTTTTGTCATCGTCTCATCGTTAAAATTAAATCGACGAAAAGAAGAAAAACGTATTTAATATATCAAATTTATAGTAGCACATTATGAAAAAGTTATCAAATTTATAAGAAACGTTTTGTCGTGAGAAGTTCACATATGATCTAGTTATTAAAAATAACTAGTAGAGATATTATTGACTCACGCGTTAAAACTCGAATTACAATTTTCCAGTTTAGGATCAAATTATTTCTATATAATAATCTATGATTATTCGAACATTAAAATATTTAGCTTTAAATAACCCTATTTTGAATTTTATAAGTAATTTAATTTGATTTCAATTTACAACACGATTAAAGATTAAAGATTAAAATATGAATCCTCAAAATTATTTTTTTTTATAATATAAAACGATCAATGCAGTATGTTTTAGCTATGAAAAGATTGGAAACACGTTAAATTACAATATTACACGTTGATATGTACATAAGTATATATATATATATGTATGCACATAAAATGAATAAATATATAAAGATAAAAGTTGAAAGATAGAAATAGGATTGCAACATTCTGGCACGCTAGAAGCGACATGTAGTCAAGAAATCAAGATTGGAATGTAAGAAAGGAAGAAGCGCTAAAAAAAAAAAAAATAATGAACAATAGGGAAGCAAGGGAGAAAAGAGACGAGACAGCGGGAATACAAGGGAGAAGGTTATCTAGCGCATTCGATATCCCCTCTCTACCGTAGGTAGCAATTCTCCCTCGGGGTTTCGGTGAGGTCGTATATGCTCGCGGTTCTCGCGGATGTCGAATGTCGATATTCGAGTGCGCGGCGCAGGCTGAGCAGTAGCAATGTCGAGCCACTGCGCCGAGAATCTAAAATTATCGGTCTGTTCGAGAGAGGGGAGGGTATGTGCATCGGCAGAGGGACCGAGAGAAAACACAAGAGAACGAGAGGGAGCAAAAGAGGGGAAATTTATGAACGATATAGGAAAAAAAGGGAAGGGGGAAGAGCACGGGAACAGAAGAACAAAGCAGAAGAAGAATGGACGTAAACATACGTAGCTAAAAGAAAAAACGGTGAAAATATCACTCAAAAGAGAGGGAAAAATAATTTATTTTCGAAGCTAGAAATGCGAGGAGGAAAATGTAAAGATAGGAGAATGGAGTAGATTAAAAGGGGAAAATTGATATTCGAGAAAAGAGAGGAGGAGGGATGAGAAGTCTGAATAAAAGGAAAATGGTAGTAGAGATAGAAGTGCGGGTGGGCAATGGTTGAGCAAGGTAGGATGGAGGGGTTAAGGGGTTAAGGACGTGGAGCATAGGTGAGCGCGCGCGCGCGTATCGGCCTAGGTAAGAAGAGTGGAAGAACGAAAGGGAAGGGTGAAGCGGGAATGTGAGATGCAGGCATGGAAAACGGGGTGGTGGCGATGGTGGGAGGAGGCGAAGGTGGTGGTGGTGGTGGTGATGGTAGAGGAGGTGGCGGCGGCGGCGGCGGCGGTGTTGGCAGCGAACGGCGAGGGCAGCAGAGTCGGTGGCCGTCGGTCTCTCGACACGAGTTACCGTGACAAGTGCATTGCCTATTGCACGTCGACCGAGTACACACACATACGTCCATACGTATCCACACATCACACACGTACTTCAAAAACGACACGTCGTCGTTGAAAGTGTTTCAACAGACGCGCGACAAACGGATTTTTCTCTCTCACCTCTATTTCTTTTCTTTCTTTTCCCTCGCACCTTTTCCTCTCGCGTTTTCCCTCTTCGTTCCCGAGCGTTTCCGAGCGCATCGCGATCGACTCGCTCGGACATCGCTCGCTTTTCAAGGGTCGATTCGTGTCCGCGCGTGCATCTTTCGACTGACTGGGGAAGAATCGACGGAAGGGTAGAAGCGAGGAATTTACACCCTGATCGGTCCGTAGGAAGATCGACAAGTGGAGCGCGCGATGGCGGACGATCAAGAAGCAAACAACACGTGCGAGGATTCCCTCGGGCCCGGTGATGCAAACACCGCATTCGCTAAGAAAATCCGAGGACGAAAAGGAGCCCTGAAGAAAAAGAATGTCTACGTGGTCAAGAATCACAGTTTCATGCCTCGTTTCTTCAAACAACCAACGTTCTGCAGTCATTGCAAGGACTTTATATGGTAAGTCATTCAAATTTTTCATTTTCTCGTCGTCATCATCGTATACACGTATGCGCGCGTTTCCATCGCACTTTCGTGACATTTTGTCTCCTCGCATCATCGCTCTACCTTTTTTTCTCTCTTCCTTCTCCGCTTCTTCTTTATCGATTATTTATTCCATTCCCGATCAAATATCTCGTCCTTTTCCATTCAAAATTTCCAATTGTCCTTGTTATTATTTCTTTCTCACTTCTCTTTTTTCTTTCTATTCGACGCGTATATCGTTTTCTCTTTCCGTCCTTTGATAATACATAAATCCAGTGGCCGATAGTTGCCGGTAGAGTAACTCGAGCAACGGTTAAACGGTCCGTCCTTGAGAATACTCGCGCTTCGTCTAAATTAGAAACAACGACCGGATGAGAGATCAATTCGAGCGCGGGATTTTCGAACGATTTTAAACGAATCAATTATGCATGAAACGAGTTCGATTTTTTGCCTTTCGAGTTATATACCGGTTCTACGACATTTGTGCGACGATCAATTACGAGTTTTTTCATAGGTGGAATCGGAGAAAGTAGAATGGCATTGAATATTGATTATACTACGGTAAAAAAAAAAAAAAAAAAAAAAACGGTCGTGATAGCGATAAACTAATAAATAAATCGATAATAGGGTATATCGCAATTGCGTAAGAAATTTTTTAAAGTTGTTCGGTCTATCTTATTTTTATTACCGGTATGACCAGTAATGATCGAAACGTTAATCGATCGAAAAAGAAGGTTACGGTATGTCATAACCCGGACGGTGTCTAACGAGTAACATTTACCCGTAGTTGAAACGGTTACAAGCATTGACGCACAATAGCGAGCGACCCAGTAACCAAACTAACTTGTTTCGCCGACATCGATTTTGCCGTTCAGAACGGACGCAACAGACATTTCCGATCCAATTCTTTCCTATCTTTTGTTTCGTTTCCCTTCTTTGCCGCAAAATGCAAAGGAATGTTGCGAAACGACGAAGAAATCGTCGTCGATCTTCTCGATCTTCGATCGTTTCGTTTTTTTCCTCGTTCCAGTTCGATTCGGTTAAAGAGATCGGCGATAATTGGTTAAATTGTCTCAAACACGGTTAACTGATCCATCTCTATATCCATGACTCTTTTCGATCGATCCGATCAATCAGATCGAATCAGGTTTGTGCATAATCAAAGCGAAAATTAAATTCTATTTTTTTTCTTAAAAATTTCACTTTACCATTCGAGTTGTCATCAATCGTCGCTGTCTCGGTTTGCAAGACAATACCGCGTTGCGAAATATGAAATCGCAAAAGACGAGAATGACGTCACGTATTTTCCGTCTAATTTCTTTTTCCAAAGAAAATAACGAATTATTTGTTGGATTTCGTTATCCAATGCTAGCGTCTTTCCAAGGATCGACAAAAGGATCGACATGGATGACCGTAAGATTTATTATTTCACTGGCTTCTGTCTATTCGTAAATCACGTGTACCGATCGTGAGGCGTAACGTTTAAAACCATAAGTCGTTATCGAGTTGTGCGGTTTCGCGTGACGAAACTTGCTTTATCCGTGCCAGGACAACGAACACGCGCACGATTCGTCTTTAATTACATGCTTACGTTTTTCTTTTCTATTGTATATTCGATCGTTCGACAATGTCGAATAATCGAAAACATTCCATCAATTTTATCCTACTCTTCTTTCTCCTCGGAATGAAACAAGATGGAAAAGAAAAAAATGCACTTCTTCGTCGATCCGATTATACCGCGAATAAAGATAGCGAGAAAAAATTGAATCGCTCGTTACGAAGCACCGATGCGTGGATAACGATACGTGGTTTGAATTAATCGCGAAGTAGCGATCAAACGAAATGAAACGATACGAGTTTCGTAAATCGACGGAATTTTTATCCGCGTTAATTTTGATGGAATTTCAACGTAAAACGTCGTCGCACGAAGAAAAGAAAATTCCACTTGTTATTCTTGGATAAACATCGATCTATCGATTCGCTTCGATTAAACGAAACTTCGTTTCTGACGTAATTCATATCGCTCTCAATTCGATAGGGCATATTTTCGATCGATCGAATATTGTTCGATTTGAACGATAATATAAACTTGAATTTACGTATCTTGATTTTCAGAGATTGGTGTCATTGTTATAAATTAATTATAGAAAATGTCAAAATTCATTGTCTTATATCCTGGAACTTTTTTCTCAACTTTGATAATAAGATGACGCAAGAGTAAGATTATCGAATGCGGTGACGAACGAATGCGAATGATCGCATTCTGGGGAAAAAGAGAATTCGAATGGGACGTGTTGAAAAATAAACGTCGCGATTACCGATTACAAATCTATTCCATTTTATCCGTGCGTGTACTGTTCGCCTGTATACTTGAAATTCGACTGAATTTCAGAACACGGATTCCTATAATCCCGGTCATTCCTCGAGAATTCACGAGAATCCTACCGCGTTGATCGTATCGCCGCGGCCGGTTATACTTTACTTACACGCTGAATAACTTTGAATTTCGATCGCGACCAACGGTCGTTTCACGTAAACGTAACCTTGGAAATTTTGTCCGTTCGAAACTAAAAAAGACATCGCTGCGACGATTTATTTATGATATTTTTCCCACCCATATATATATATATATATATATATATATATATATATATATATATATATCATTTCATCGCGTACGAAGAAATTCCGCTTCACGCGAAATCTAGAAAAGCGAGTCTGGCCTTTGGCCAGCGGTTCCCAACTGCCTGTTGAATTTTTCCATCTTGCTCAAAGGATTTCGATCTCTTTTAAAGCGTCGTATTTTTCTTGTTTTTAGATAGACAAAATACTTCTTTTTTTTTTTGGAAAGAGCAGCCATGCGGCGTTCGATAACTTCGGATGACGAGAAGAGAGAGAGAGGGAGAGAGAGAGAGTTATGTGATGGTGCGCGCGCGAGTACGCTTCGTTTGGGAATTTTTAGCGGTCCGTTGCGGTTCATTGCGGTCCGTGAGCGGGGGAGGGGAGGGGGCAGGATGGTAGAAAATCGATGGAAACCGAGCGAACCCAATTAGCTTGGAACAAAAGGCTTTCGATGAATTCTTGCGCGGATCGGTAAGGTCGTCGTCGATTAGCCCGGGAAACCCGTCACGGTTCAAGAAGCACCTTCTTCGAATCTATATCCATTTATGCGCGCACGTATAATTTTTACGATCGATTACTTTTCCTCCCGTGAACGAAAAATGGAAAAATCTTAACTTCGTTTCTCCACCTGTCTTCTCGAGTGTAGAAGAACTAGATTCCAAACGCAAATCGGATTCGATATATATATATACTTCAACCATTTTCTCTCAATTATCAATTTCGATAAAAATTTTTCGTCCCGAATCGCTTGCCGGATTTGATCGATCGAAAATTTCACAAAGATAGCGAGCGAAATGCGAACTTTTTCAACAGCTCTCGGTATCAGATTTCGCTCTCGATATTCGGCTCGCTCTCACGCGACGAGACGAAAATTTTTGTCCGAAACTCTCGCAACAATTCGTGTTATTGGGCGATCGTGTGCCGGATACCAGGATATCGGGCGAGCGGCACACACGCGCTCCCTTTCGGCTTCGATAGCCGAACCGGTCGACTAAATCGACCTTAATTTTCCAAAGGGCGGCTGTTCACGATACGTGGCGCATCTCGGATCGAAAATAGAACCGGTCTACTCGTCTCATTCCAGTTATAGTAACCTCCGCTGCACAACATCTATGGCATATGCGTACACGTAGCAACCAAGTGTAGAAGCGTTCGCACCTCGAGCGTCACATATCCTTCCGTGCTTTTTCGATTGATACGTCGATTCTCGTTTTTCCGACGAGCCTACGATTTTCGAATTTTCCACATGGATGGAATCAATTTGTAAAAAGAAAAAAATAAAAAGATATATATATATATATATATGTATGATATTAAATAATGTCCGTTCGAGGATGGAACGGTTGTTTCCTCGCCAACTACCTTTCGATGCAACAACCGCGCGTGTTTCGATTTAAGCTTCGAAGAAATGTAGGCTAATCGGGGATTCGCATCGATTTTTCTCCTCTTCTCCTCCTTATTCTTTCCTCCTCGAATTACACGTGTCTTTTTTCAATTTTTCCTACTTTCACGCTCTATTTTATTTCCGCAATTTTTTTCGAAAATCGTCGTCCTCTCTCAAAAGTGAGAATTCTGTTCGATATATTCCACGATCGAACAAATAGATCGTTAGATATTTCGCATCTTCTCTTCTCTTTCTTAGCTCATCGTTATTATTGTTTTTAAGAGAATTACGGCCAATTCCACACGCATTATCGTATCGAATCGAAACCTATTATTGATATATTGTTCAAACCTTGAAATATCGATCTGTTCGTTGAAGCTGATTTAATCGTTAACAGTCAACCGTTACACAGGCGTTACGCGTCAGATTATCGATGAACGGATGCTATATTGAAAACTCACTTTTGATAATTTATTTCTGATAATTATAATGATCATTCCAATATTGAGTTTCGTTCGAGTCGAGACTTAAAATTCGAGGAGTTTGATTGGCCACGAAAATTAATAATTTGAAAAATATTTTCATTTCCATTTTGAATCGAATGAATAACGGTTACGTACAACCGTGAACTTCCTTTGCCAACGAGAAAACGATGAAACGTTCGAACAAATGACGGAATGTAAACTTTTGTTTCAGGGGCTTCGGGAAGCAAGGATACCAATGTCAAGGTAAGAAACTTGTTCGACACCCGCGATTCGAAACACCTTCGCCCACCGTTTTTGTATTTCCAGTCTGCAGTTTCGTTGTACACAAACGATGCCACGAGTACGTGACCTTCACGTGCCCCGGTGCTGACAAAGGAGCTGATTCCGACGTGAGTATCGAGCAACCGCATATCTCGTTAGGACACGATTTCTGTTCGTTTATTTATCTTCTTTCTCGACGCAGTTTTATCGCCCCTTTCTCTCTTTCGTCCTAAGCCAAGGACCAATGAAATCTCGCTATTCGATCGGTAGCTCAGTCCACCCGACTTCTTCCCTCGACAGACGCGCACCTATTATTCGTAAGTGGAGGGGATACTCCTCGCGGTTATCTCTCTCTCTCGAGGAAAATGGCGATTATTGCTGCATCTCTTTCTCTCTCATTATTCCCTCCCCGTGAGCGAACGCGAATTAATCAATGCCCAAATGCAACAGGGCGCTTTATTTTGTAATAACTCTGTGTATATATATATATCGCTATTTTCTTACTAATTAAAAACATTCGATTCGGACTCGTAGATGAGAGAGAAAGAGAAAGAAAAGACAGTGAGTGCACGTGACGTGTGTGCGTGCGCGTGTGGATGTCGTGCGCATGTGCGCGTGCGAGAAAGAGAGAGCGAGTGAGATAAAGAAGGAAGAAGAAGGGTAACGAGCTAGAACGAAGTCGCCAAAATGGCATATCTGATCGCGGCGATCAGAGAAGGACAAGAATGATCCTCGGCTGGAGTAACAGAGAAAGGATACCCGGGGCTAAGAGCTATATAAATATATATATATGTATATATATATATATATATATATATATATATATATATATATACATTTTTCCACGTTTTCTCGCACCGCGCACGATTGGCCTTAAGCGTTTACTGCGCTTCGTTTTAACCACGCTTGTAACACGGAGTATAATTATGCGGACGAATTATAATATTAATAAGGGAAATTGCGCGCGTTGGAAAAACACTAAACGCGGTTTTTAAAATTTCCAGGAACAAAACGTTCCCGACTCGTCGACGTTCGCGAGTTCGATCAAGTTTCCTCCTCGATACTTTTTCGCGAGTCGCGAACGTTTCTTTCCTCGTCAAAGAAATTTTTTTTTTTTCTTATTCATACTTCGACTAAAACGATCAATGTCCTAGCGTCGTCTTCCTTGGCCCTGGTGCTTCTGATTTCCTTCCTGTGCTTCTGTGCTTCGAAGACGACTCTTCTTCTCGATACCCGAAAAAAAGAAACCCTTAAATCATTCTCCTTTTCTTTCTTTCTTTCGATTTCCCTGAACGGCGATGCCGAAAGAGAGGACAATAATCAAATTCAACGAATAACTGGAACGATTTAACGATCATGAATGTCATTCGAAACGAAGGTGTTCGATTTCGATTGCCAACTCTGTCTCCAAACTTGGATCAGAGAAAGACACGAGAAAGGACGAAATCATCGCTTATCGGGGAAATCGTCTCCTTCCTTCCTTTCCTTCGTTCCTTTCTTCTCTATTTATTCTCCCTTCCCTACGCCTATAACCCGAGAGTCTGCGTGTGTGTGCACGGTGTAATGGTGTAATAACGCAGGACACGCGGACGAAGCACCAATTCAAGCAACACACCTACAACAGCCCCACCTTCTGTGACCACTGCGGTAGTCTTCTCTATGGTGTCATCCACCAGGGCATGAAGTGCCAAGGTATCATATCAAAAACAAAGAAAATGGAAAGAAACAAAAAAATAAAAAAAAAAAAATAAAAAATAAAAAAAAACGAGACACGCAACCAGTCACACGCACACAGACACACGAAAAGAAAAAAAAAAAGAGAACACACAAACACTGTCGCACATTGTTGCCAATCGTACAGTTTTTTTATCTATGGTCTATACCGTGTTTGTTCGTGGTGTTGCTTTGTCTTCGTCTTCTGATCTTCCTCTTCCTCCTTCATCTTTTCTCTCGTTCTGTCTTCTCACTTTCCTTTTACTCTTCTCTTTCTTCCTCTTTCTCTTCTTCTATTCTTCTTCTTCTTTCTCTGTTTTTATTCTTTGTAAGATATATATATATATACTTTCAAAAAAAAGCTTGCCCTTCTTGCGAAAGTCGAATATATATATATATATATATATATATATACTCGTGTGTGTGTGTGTCGAGCAATAACCGTAACCGACTTTCGCAAGTAGGATCGAGGGAATAGATGCGCAAAAAAATGTTTGGAAACAGGTGGTTGTTCCTTCGCTCTCGCGCATCCTCGATCTTTCGACGTCCATTCGTTCTCTTTCTATCTGGTACGATTCGCGGCAAGCTTTCTCATCCCAACCCACGTGCGGCTTGATCGCAAGGACCGCTATTTGTGCCTCTGAATGTCTACGTGTTTGCAGACGTATGTCGATATTAAGCATTACCACGCATATCTTGTACGTATCGTTCTCTATGTGCGCACAGAAACAAACATATACCTGTTTATTTTCCTCCGGGAAAGGGAACGCGAAGGAAAGAAGAGAAGCATCTCTCTCTGTCTCTCTCTCTCTCTCTCTCGCTCGCTTTTATCCTTGTCGTGATCGTGGTCGAACCGAATTTATCTCGCTTAGACTCTCGTACTTTCGAGAATTTCTTCGAGTATCGAGAAAAGAGAAAAACGATATTACGATATCCATCGTTGAAGGAATCTCGTTTTTTAAATTTCAAGTCTCTTCTTTCTTTTTTTTTTTTCCAATTTATTATATACAACGCGTTCGCGCGAAACGCTACTACTTACTTTAAATCTTTTCACATTTGTCATCTACGACACACGTGCACATACGGTCGATGTCATACACGGCACGCGCAATATATATATATTTTATACATATACGAAGCTCGATAACTGCGTTCTTTCGATCCTTTTTTTTCGCAATAGTTGTTTCGAATTTTTCGATAGGTGAAAATAATCGTAGAGAATGATTAAAAAAAAAAAATAAAAAAAAGATAGAAATAGCGAGAAAGAGTAATAAATATTTTTGCTCGTCGAATTTCACGTAGATATCGAAAAAAAAAAAAAGAAAAGAAAAGCGATGTATTAAGTTTAAACGATAGAAAGGATATTGCGATCATGCCGTGAGTAAATCTTTCTCTTTTTATTAATTTTTCCGAAACGAGAAGAATCTTCGATCTTCTCTGTGTATTGTATATAATATATATACATATAAATATATATTTGTAAATATTTCTTCCACTTTGTATGATCTATCATTCGATGTATTATTCGATGTGTCTCCGCTATTATTTATCTTCGAATTTAATCTATTTTTTCGTACTTTTTTTTATTTACGTCGCAAATTCGATGACGCGTTTTTTTCCCCCCCCCCTTTCTCCTCTTCCCTCGTCGTAGTAGTTTACTCGTGTCATTTAGTAACGTAACGCGGGTAAATTGAAATTCTTTCGAGTACGCGTACACACGAGCCGTGAACGCGCGAATTTACGCTTTATCGTCGGCTGAGAATGACACTCGATGCCAGGAAGAAAAGAGGAAGAGCGAACGAGCAAGTTAATTAAACGCTCGAGACTGCGAGGAGGAAGAAAAGGCTGGAAAATTAGAGAAGCAAAGGAGCGGGGCGTTAGCGTCCGAGAGAGGCAAACACCTACCGCCCATCTCTCTCTCTCTGTCCCTCCTCCCTCCCCCTTTGACGAGCCAGTCCATTTCACTCGGTCTTGTTCAACTGCTCTTGCTCCGTTCCCTCTCCATTTCTCTCTCTCTCTCTGTCTTTTTCACTCTCTCTCACTCTCTCTCTCTCTGTCTGAGTCTCTTTCTCTTTCTAATTGCGTTTCGTCGCGGAAGAAAACCGAGAAGAAAAACAACGAAATTGAATTTTATGAGCAAAAGGTGACCTTAACTGAGTTTCGACCGAGTACAACGATACCCAACTTTGGCTGCCTATCTTTATCGTTATTGCGAGGGAAATAGGTGTTTACTCGCGGAACACGGCTCGTTTCTTTTCTACTCTGTCCTTCGAGTATTTTTCTCTAGAGGCTAACTTTTCAAAAAAAAAATAGACGGAGCGAAGTTTTCTAAAAGAGAAAAGAAAAAAAAAAGAAAGAAAGAAAGAAAGAAAAAGAAGAGGCGCGAGCGAGTAAACTCGAAAGCAATAAGCGATACAGTAAACGTCGGTTTGTTGTGTTGAGCGAGGATTCTCTCGGGTTGTATCTCTCTTGGAATCTCAGAGAATCAGATCACAATGAAGGACCGGGCTTTCCCGGGCCGCTATTTCTTGTTCCCAGATGAGCACCGCACACAAATGGGAGGTTTTCACGTACCTGACGCCGACCTTCTGCGACCACTGCGGCTCGATGCTTCACGGTATCGCGCATCAGGGACTTAAATGTTCAGGTAGTTAACAAACAACAACATTCAAATCAAACAAATTCAGTCCGTAATTACATTTCCACGAAGCGGCTAGATCGCACGCGTTTTGTCTCTTCACTGGTAGCTATCTTCGAAGTCAAAAAAAAAAAAAAAAAAAAAAAAAAAAAAAAAAAAGAAAAAAAAAAGATTCGCATTCGTCTAGATTCGAGTAGAAACAGTTGCCATTCGTGTTTTTCTTTTTTTTTTTTTTTTTTTTTTTTTGTTTTTATTCAATATCTCCTCGGTTAACCTCGGTTACTTGCGTCGCAAAAAGAAAAAAAAAAAAAAAAAAAAAAAAAAGAAACGAGATTGGCGCTGTCTCCACGCTCGAATCCAGTCGGATTGCGATACCCCTGTATTACGAACACTCGATTCGATCTCCGCTGGTATATTCTTCTTCCGCGACTACGTAGTAGCTGATCGAACACAAATTTTCGCTCGAAATTTCCCACCTAAATATCCAAAATAACGCGGTAATATAGCTTCGCTTTCGCCCCTCACTATCGATCTTCCCTTTCTCTTCCCTAACTTTATCTCCCTCCTCCCCTCCCTTCACGAATCGCAAGCTCCAGTTTCTCCACGAATTCTCAATTTACGTTTACGATCCATCTTCTCTTTCCCTTACGTTCGTTTATTTTTCTCTTTTCGTCTCCGCGGTTATCTCTTTCCATTCTCTTCGTTTCAACGAGAGAAACACTACTTTCTTGCCTCCCGACGTTGCCTATTTACGTTTACGTTTATACGGATCGATTGGACTGAAGCAGGGAAATCGACGTCGACGCGTGAAAAAAAAAAAATATTTCTTTTTTTTTTTAGCATTTATCCAACATTTTTTATCCAAACACGTTTTCATCGTAGACTTGGTCGTCGTTACAATAATCTTCGTCTTTACTTGGTGTCGTCGTTGTGGTCGTCGTCGTCGTCGCCATTGCCATTTTCGTATTCGCAGTTTCGTACTCGTTCTCTTTCACTCTTTCGGTGGTGTCTCATCATCTCTGTCTCATACTTTCGTCGATTTATCTTCTCACGATACGCTCTCTTCGCTGTACTTTTCTCGTTCATACTCCATCGATATCTATTCAACAAATTCAAAAAACTTTGCGAATTGCTCGCGATCAAAATGCGATATATTATATTATCACGTACATAAGATTATTCGATTAATATAACGAGAAACTTCAAGGAAAGAAACGCTAGCCTGTTGCTCGTGTTTGGTTCCGCACACTTTCGATCGGTGTAAAACGATACTCCGGTTCCGACTACTAAGCCGGGAACCTTGCACTTGGTCGTTCGCCTATTAGCCCTCCCCTCCCCCCACCCCTCGCTTGCTTATCCCATTGCTCTTTTTGCCACGTTCTCTCGGTCGGGAGAGCTCCATCGCCTTTTATATATATGTATACACGTAGAATGTTACCTTTGTTGCGTATTTTAGCTACGACACTTTACCTACGATATATCTCACGTCCGTGAAATTTTTTTTCTTTAACATTTCTCGACCATTGTACATACATTATTTTATTCTATATACACGATTGTACATACGATGCATGCTCGTCGTTGTAGTAATACGTGTATATAATACGTAGATTTATATCTTTTTTTTTTTCGCTCGGTATCGACCGAACGCGTAGAATACGACACACTTCTCTTCGATCGGTGTGCAACAACTCTCTTTCTCATTGGGCATTATTTACAGACCGTTATACATATTTATACTTGTTATACTCTTAATATTAGATTTTATTCGACCAACATAAACGTGTATAATCGTATATAATGTTACACCTATATACATGTATTTTTCGATTTATCCTCTGTTTCGACTTTATCCCCCAATGTCCCCCGCGCTCGAGGGGACCGTATGCACGTCTCGACTTACATGTGTATGTATGTAAATGTGTAATATTTCGCGATCGTTATATTTTTCCTTTTTTTTTTTTTTTTTTACTCTTTTTTCACTCTGTAAAACATCGAATGTATGTAGATAACGATTCGTCCAATTGACAATTACAAACGAACAACCGACCACACGTAGTTTATCGTAGTGGCCGCTTCTCTGTTGCATTATTCCACACTTTCGTAGTCGAAAAGGATTACGAGGATTATCGTATAATTTTTTTTTCTTTTTTTCTCTCTCTTTCTCTCTCTCTCTCTCTTTCTCTTCTCTTTTTCTTCTTCCTTTCTTCTCGAAGAAATGTGGAATGGAAACGATAATTTCCTCGTAATCCGTTCCATTATCCTTCACGATACGAGCACGAACCACCGTCTCAATCGAGCATGTGTTTCGAACGGTCGTTCGTCGTAGTTTCGCGCGTGTGCACTTTCGACTGCAGCCGCGATCGTGCGTCTCGATTCATTTTCTCTCCGTCGAGAGGAAAAGTAAAAGAGAAACGAACGGGTTCGAGTAGCTTGTACTCGAACCGATAATTAACGGGAGAGGGGAAATAAAGAAAGGAAAGGAAAGAAAAGGAAAGGAAAGGAAAGGAAAGAAACGGTCGGCAGCTGCAGTTTCGATAGCGAGTGAAACGCGTGAAAAACCGCGCCCCTATCCTGCATCCCGCTGCTCGAACCAACACTTTCAGGCAAAAATGTCAAAGAAAGAAAAGAGAGAGAAAAAAAGATAGTGTAAAATAACGTGCAAAAAGATGAAAAAAAAAAAAAAAAAAGAAAAAAGAGGAAAAAATGAAAGAAAAAAAAAAAAAAAAGATAATGAAAATAAGAGAAAATAGATATACGAGATTGCCGGTCTGGTTGCAACGTAAACGTGCCAGCGAACGTTGGGCCACGATTATAATCGATCATGATCTAATAACGTGCAGCATGCGACATGAACGTTCACAAGAGATGCGAGGAGAGCGTGCCGAATCTTTGCGGATGCGATCATACGGAGAGACGTGGTCGTATAAACTTGTACATCTCGTGCTCTGGAAGCAAGCTCACGGTCGAAGGTAAGTAGTGTCCTATCTTACCATATCGGTTCTCGAGCTTTTTCAACCTATCGCGATCGATTCCCTGACTTTTTTTTTTTCTTTTTTTTTTTCTTTTTCTTCCTTTCTCGAGAAATAATTTTCTTATTTATATACCAACAAAACCACCATCGATAATTTGACGAGTATCGAGCGTAAGGCTCGTGAGCAAAGTCTCTAAACGGATTTATTAATCTTTTTCACTCGCTTTCCCGCGAGTGATTGGCATTAAAAATACCTTCGAATCGATTTATCGACGACGCTTTCGTCAAACGGGTGTTGAAGAGGTGTGGAATCAGGGCCTCGACGCGACTAACCCAAGATCTTTGTATATTATTAGATCATTGTTACCGGTCAAATTAAACCTCCTCCGATTCAAGGCCGGCACGTTAATTATCGCGGATGAGATCTTTTTTTTTTTTTCCCATCATATCTCTCCTCTCCGTGTATACGTGTATACGGATAATCCACGCGAGAAGAAGGTTGAAAGGCTTGAAACGATAGGAGGGAGAAAGATGCGTGACGCGTATTTCCTCCACGTATCCGTGTGTTCGAATTTCCAGTGAAACAGGGGCGAAATTTGATTCCGATGGATCCAAACGGATTGTCGGATCCATACGTCAAGCTGAAGTTGATTCCAGATTCGGACACCGTGAAGAAGAAAACGAAGACGATCAAATCCTCGTTGAATCCCGAATGGAACGAGACTATCATTTTGTGAGTGAATTCATTAATTATATATATATTTATATAAATAAATATTGTACATAAAATTTGATGGGGAAAAAAAATTTATCATTTTTCCAGCGACTTGAAACCCGAGGACAAGGACAGGCGGCTCTTGATCGAGGTTTGGGATTGGGATCGAACGTCGAGGAACGATTTCATGGGTTCTCTCTCCTTCGGGATCTCGGAGCTTATCAAAGCGCCTGCCAACGGCTGGTTCAAACTTCTCACCCAAGAGGAGGGGGAGTATTACAACGTACCTGTTCCGGAGGAGGGCGTCGATCTCGCCGAGTTGAAGATGAAGATGCGAGTATGTTTATTTATTTAACCTTGCGCGCTCAACACGGTGCGCTCTCGGTCACCGCTCGCCTCGATGCTCGACCACTCGAGAGGTCGTTCTGACCATTAATTTTATCTCTTTCCTTTTTATGTCTCTACCTAAATATATATAATAATAATAATATACAATAATATTATGAAGCATAGAGTCAATACAATGTCGAATACATTTTTAGATTTTCTTACTTCAAATTAAATTTTAGATTAACATTAGTAATAGGAATATTATTTTCAAATATTATTTTTGAATTTTGTGAGCGTAGAATTCTATAGAACTCGAGTTTAATAAAATCTAGCAAATTATTTTTTTCTCTATTTTGAGTTTACACTCAATTTTTACAATTTTTAGAATTCCTCTCCTAATATATATAATAATAATAATATACAATAATATTATGAAGCATAGAGTCAATGTCGAATACATTTTTAGATTTTCTTACTTCAAATTAAATTTTAGATTAACATTAGTAATAGGAATATTATTTTTAAATATTATTTTTGAATTTTGTGAGCGTAGAATTCTATAGAACTCGAGTTTAATAAAATCTAGCAAATTATTTTTTTCTCCATTTTGAGTTTACACTCAATTTTTACAATTTTTAGAATTCCTCTCCTAATATATATAATAATAATAATATACAATAATATTATGAAGCATAGAGTCAATACAATGTCGAATACATTTTTAGATTTTCTTACTTCAAATTAAATTTTAGATTAACATTAGTAATACGAATATTATTTTCAAATATTATTTTTAAGTTTTGTGAGCGTAGAATTTTATAGAACTCGAGTTTAATAAAATCTAGCAAATTATTTTTCTCTCCATTTTGAGTTTACATTCAATTTTTACAATTTTTAGAATTCCTCTCCTAATATATATAATAATAATAATATACAATAATATTATGAAGCATAGAGTCAATGCAATGTCGAATACATTTTTAGATTTTCTTACTTCAAATTAAATTTTAGATTAGTAATACGAATATTATTTTTAAATATTATTTTTGAATTTTGTGAGCGTAGAATTCTATAGAACTCGAGTTAATAAAATCTAGCAAATTATTTTTTTCTCCATTTTGAATTTACACTCAATTTTTACAATTTTTAGAATTCCTCTCCTAATATATATAATAATAATAATATACATTTTTACAAATGTATACAAATTTTTAGATTTTTTTACTTCAAATTAAATTTTAGATTAACATTAGTAATACGAATATTATTTTCAAATATTATTTTTGAATTTTGAGCGTAGAATTCTATAGAACTCGAGTTTAATAAAATCTAGCAAATTATTTTTTTCTCCATTTTGAGTTTACACTCAATTTTTACAATTTTTAGAATTCCTCTCCTAATATATATAATAATAATAATATATAATAATATTATGAAATATAGAGTCAATACAATATCGAATACATTTTTAGATTTTCTTACTTCAAATTAAATTTTAGATTAACATTAGTAATAGGAATATTATTTTCAAATATTATTTTTGAGTTTTGTGAGCGTAGAATTCTATAGAACTCGAGTTTAATAAAATCTACCAAATTTTTTTCTCCATTTTGAGTTTACACTCAATTTTTACAATTTTTAGAATTCCTCTCCTAATATATATAATAATAATAATATACAATAATATTATGAAGCATAGAGTCAATACAATGTCGAATACATTTTTAGATTTTCTTACTTCAAATTAAATTTTAGATTAGTAATACGAATATTATTTTTAAATATTATTTTTGAATTTTGTGAGCGTAGAATTTTATAGAACTCGAGTTTAATAAAATCTAGCAAATTATTTTTTTCTCATTTTGACTTTACACTCAATTTTTACAATTTTTAGAATTCTTCTCCTAATATATATAATAATAATAATATACAATAATATTATGAAGCATAGAGTCAATACAATGTCGAATACATTTTTAGATTTTCTTACTTCAAATTAAATTTTAGATTAGTAATAGGAATATTATTTTTAAATATTATTTTTGAATTTTGTGAGCGTAGAATTCTATAGAACTCGAGTTTAATAAAATCTAGCAAATTTTTTTCTCCATTTTGAGTTTACACTCAATTTTTACAATTTTTAGAATTCCTCTCCTAATATATATAATAATAATAATATACAATAATATTATGAAGCATAGAGTCAATACAATGTCGAATACATTTTTAGATTTTCTTACTTCAAATTAAATTTTAGATTAATATTAGTAATAGGAATATTATTTTCAAATATTATTTTTGAGTTTTGTGAGCGTAGAATTCTATAGAACTCGAGTTTAATAAAATCTACCAAATTTTTTTCTCCATTTTGAGTTTACACTCAATTTTTACAATTTTTAGAATTCCTCTCCTAATATATATAATAATAATAATATACATTTTTACAAATGTATACAAATTTTTAGATTTTCTTACTTCAAATTAAATTTTAGATTAACATTAGTAATAGGAATATTATTTTCAAATATTATTTTTGAATTTTGTGAGCGTATAATTCTATAGAACTCGAGTTTAATAAAATCTAGCAAATTATTTTTTTCTCCATTTTGAGTTTACACTCAATTTTTACAATTTTTAGAATACCTCTCCTAATATATATAATAATAATAATATACAATAATATTATGAAGCATAGAATCAATACAATGTCGAATACATTTTTAGATTTTCTTACTTCAAATTAAATTTTAGATTAGTAATAGGAATATTATTTTTAAATATTATTTTTGAATTTTGTGAGCGTAGAATTCTATAGAACTCGAGTTAATAAAATCTAGCAAATTATTTTTTTCTCCATTTTGAATTTACACTCAATTTTTACAATTTTTAGAATTCCTCTCCTAATATATATAATAATAATAATATACATTTTTACAAATGTATACAAATTTTTAGATTTTTTTACTTCAAATTAAATTTTAGATTAACATTAGTAATACGAATATTATTTTCAAATATTATTTTTGAATTTTGAGCGTAGAATTCTATAGAACTCGAGTTTAATAAAATCTAGCAAATTATTTTTTTCTCCATTTTGAGTTTACACTCAATTTTTACAATTTTTAGAATTCCTCTCCTAATATATATAATAATAATAATATATAATAATATTATGAAATATAGAGTCAATACAATGTCGAATACATTTTTAGATTTTCTTACTTCAAATTAAATTTTAGATTAGTAATAGGAATATTATTTTTAAATATTATTTTTGATTTTTGTGAGCGTAAAATTCTATAGAACTCGAGTTTAATAAAATCTAGCAAATTTTTTTCTCCATTTTGAGTTTACACTCAACTTTTACAATTTTTAGAAAGCAATAGATTTTTTGTTATAATTTATTGTTCCATTGAAAAGATATATAAATAACACAAAATAAATGTATAAAAGAAGCATTTATACAAATATATCATATAAAATATGATATAACTTGAAATAAAATTTCCCTCCCCGCAGAAAACCTCGGTCACGAAAAAGACGACCACCACCCAGGACAAGGAAGTGCCCCACAACATGGGCAAGAGCGACTTGATAAGGGCGAGCGATTTCAACTTCCTGATGGTGCTCGGCAAAGGCAGTTTCGGAAAAGTCTGGTCAAATTCCTTCCCTCTTCCCACTCTTCTCATTCTTATTTACTCATCTTACCTATTTCCAAAGGTGATGTTGGCCGAGAGAAAAGGTACCGACGAGCTGTACGCGATCAAGATTCTGAAGAAGGATATCATCATTCAGGACGACGACGTGGAATGCACGATGGTCGAGAAACGCGTGTTGGCGTTGTCCACCAAGCCGCCATTCCTGGTCCAACTGCACTCCTGCTTCCAGACCATGGATCGCCTCTATTTCGTGATGGAATACGTGAACGGTGGGGATTTGATGTACCAGATACAACAGTGTGGCAAGTTCAAAGAGCCTGTCGCTGTGTGAGTCATCCCCTCCCCCAAACTGAATAGAACGAGTCGATAACGTCCTTCGATTAAAAAAAAAATCCTTCGTTATTATTATTCCTAGATTCTACGCGTCCGAAATAGCGATCGGCCTTTTCTTCCTCCACGGCCGTGGCATCGTGTATCGGGATCTCAAGTTGGACAACGTTCTGCTGGATCAGGACGGTCACATCAAGATAGCCGATTTCGGTATGTGCAAGGAGGGGATCAGCGGGGACAAGACGACGAAAACGTTTTGCGGGACGCCGGATTACATAGCGCCGGAGGTTAGTGGAATTTCTTTCCCGAATTGAATTTTCTTCGCGTTTGCTTTACCGATCACTAGTTACCGACCGAGTTCCGCCTCTACAGATCATATTGTATCAACCGTACGGGAAGTCGGTCGACTGGTGGGCGTACGGCGTGCTGCTGTACGAGATGTTGGTCGGTCAACCGCCGTTCGACGGCGAGGACGAGGAGGAATTGTTCGCCGCCATTACCGAGCATAACGTCAGCTATCCGAAGAGTTTGTCGAAGGAGGCTAGGGAAATTTGTAAAGCGGTGAATAAAACTAGCCTTCTCTCTTAAAGAACTATTAACGCTTTAAACTCGATTTGCGCAATTTGTGCACGTGTTAATGTAAAATGATTTTATTTTATTAAAACAAATTTAAGATCGTATATAATACACTTCCTGTTAAAAAAATTTTTCTTAATTCTTTTCCTTTTATACGATCATTTTCTTCCAGTTCCTCACGAAGAATCCGGTGAAGAGACTCGGTTGCGGGCTACGAGGGGAGGAGGACGTGCGGAGCCACGCGTTTTTCCGACGTATCGATTGGGAGAAGATAGAGAATCGGGAGGTGCAGCCACCGTTCAAGCCGAAAATCGTGAGTATCTTTTTTTTTTTTTTTACAAGATAAGGGAGATGTTGAACGAGATTTGTTCCGTAGAAACATCGCAAGGACGTGAGCAACTTCGACAAGCAATTCACCTCGGAGAAGACGGATTTGACTCCCACGGACAAATTGTTCATGATGAATCTGGATCAAACGGAGTTTATGGGTTTCTCGTTTCTCAATCCGGAATTCGTGCAACACGTTTAAATCGATGGAATATCCTTAAAGTCACTGGCTAGTTTTAATCTCGTACGTTTCTCTCTCTCTCTCTCTCTCTCTCTCCCTCCATCTCTCTCTCTCCAAAGACGTTCATCTTCGCTACTCAGGGGCTTTCACCGTCATTTACCTATATCTCTCTCTCTGTCTATTTATCTATCTCTACCTGTCTCTGTCTATCTTCGTACTTCTTCCTTCCTCCGAACCTCCGTCTCCCCCCCACCCCGATATCGATCCACTTTCCCCATTCTTCGAAACTTGGCAACACTTGGCACTCTCGGTTGCCGGAGGAAACTTTTTTTCCAAAAAAAAGAAAAGAAAAAAAAGAAAAGTTTTCACTTTGTAATCTTTATTAATCTTAGAGGAGATCGTTGGTATCGCGTTGATATTCGCCCGACGAGACGAAAACGATTGAAATTGAAAATCAAGGAAAGTACGATTACGAGAGAAAAAAAAAAGAAAGGGGAGAAAAATAAATTACGATCGCAAATCGTTGAATGGAAAACGTCGCGCTTCCTTCAGCGTTTTTGTCGGGGAATATTTCCCATATATTTGCCCTTCTCCTTCTTCTCCTTCCCCTTCCCCTCTCCCCCTCCTCGGTACGTTTTCTTCGATTACTTTCCGGGACACGTATATACACGTACACGTACACGTACACGCATACACTCACGTACACGCGACTGTGTAAATTATACATATTGAACAAATGAATTATATTCCTATTGTTATTATGATTAATTATTATTATTATTATTGTTATTATTATTATTATTAGATATATTCTTCAACTTATAGAAATAATCGCGAATTGTTATATACGTGTTATACGAATTTATTAAATTTCAATCCGCGAATTAATTTCGTTTAATCAAAACGATTTTTCTCTTATGTACTCTTACTCGGCTAGTTGAGATAATTGAGCGAATTAATTTCCTTTTTTTTTTTTTTTTTTTTTTGCGGATAAAAAAAATTTTAACGAGCGGTAACAAACGTTCGATTTCTAGTCCACACATTTCCATACAGGTATAATGCTTATACGTATGTATAACGTGTGCCTATATACGGAGAAAAATTATACGATACATATATATATATGTATATATATATATATGCATCGTATATTTGCTCCCCGCTAAATTAATTGGTTATCGAAGCACGAACTCGAAGCGCGTTTTCTTCTGAATGCCATTTATTCACTTCCAAGAACGTGCTCGGTGAGCTTGACGGTGGTAGTGAGATTATAATAACGATCGTAAGTAATTTTATACGCGAGGACGGACCGCAACAATGTTGACGTTGTTGTTTGTGAAAAAAGAGAAAAAAAAGAAAAAAAAAAAACACGTACAGACGATTAGGATGGTGCTAGGATGATCGACGATACGGTCGAATCGAGTTATTCTTGTCTCGTTTGTTAATCGATGCCCATTCGATACTTGCCTCGTTCGGAGCTCGTTGTTATCGATCGAACGAAGCGAGTATAGGTAGTGGAAAGACAGTGGAACGGTTATTTCATCACCGGCACACACCTCGTATTTTCCTCGCTTTTTTCGACTCGTCGATTTTCGAGTTGTTCGCTCGAAACGACGAAAGGGCGATGCTTCGGTATTCCTCGATGAAGCTCTTCTCGTGCCTGAAATCCTCGCTCCGGTGATATACGCCTTTTCTATCGAGCTCGTTTCGGCTCGCGTCATCGAGGACGAAAACGAACGAAATGAAACGACGAACGAAACGTTCGATCGATTTTTTGCGCCAAGTCGCGAAAAATTTTTTTCCTCCTCGATCTCTCTTTTTTTCGGTCGGTTGCCACGCCGACGCTCGATAGTAGGATTAATTATTACTTGTCGATTAATTAAGCGTAATTGTCGTAGATATATATATATATATAAATATAAATATATATATATACATACATATACACACAGACACACACATATGTATACAAGTTGACTGGCTCGTTAATTTTTACGAGCGTCCCCTTTTTTTCTAATATATATATATATATACATATACATATAGAAAGAGACACATATACACACGTTTCACGTTCGCGACTCGACGAGTGACAGTGGAACCGTTCGACAATCGAAATGTTCGAGTTTACGAGTGCGTTTCGCTTGGAACATTAACTCTATACGTTAGAAGCAACCATCCTCGATAAATTTTTCACTCTTCTCGAGAACAAAGCGTACACGTAAACAAACGCGCACGCACACGGACTCGTACCCTTCCATTCGGGACCTTTGTTATCTCTCTCGCTCGTAACGATCTTCCATTTTAAAAAAAAAAACCTTTGCCTCCTTTGTCCTCTGACGATCGTCCATCGGCGGACAAAGGATACGAGTTCGTGAATTTCGAAAGTAAAGAAAAGAGAGAAAAGAAAAATGAAAATGATCGAGCGTATTAATTACGTGTTCCAATAAATAAGCGATTATCGTAACGTAATTCTCGCCTCCTTTATTCAACGGGTGATTCAATCATATTCTTCTATCCATTGAATTTACGTAATCTCGTCTCGATATCCCACCGCTCTTCTCTTATCCGATTCGATCCAAGACTCCAGAATCGCACGTCACGTGTTACGATTCCCCCGTTCGTCAAGACGACTTTTTTTTTTTTTTTTTTCTCTTTTCCAACCAACGATTCGCGTGACAAAGTGACGATTTCGATGATTTCAATTTATTGGAAAAATCCAAAACGATTAATGTCAAATTGCGTTCTGTTTGTGTAGGACAATATATCGATCTCACGAAATAAAAATTCCTCCGATCAATTTTTTTTTTTTTTCGATATATATCCCAAATATTCCAGACTACGTGATCCAATGTTCGAGATCTATCTATTTTTGTACCAAAATGAAGAAAAAAAGAAAGAGAGAAATTTCTTTCTATTCAACTGAAGAAATCGTGCCGTGAAATCGCGCGACTCTTTTTTTCTTTCTCTAACGGTCGTCGTCGAGTGATGGTAATAATATATCTTTTTCCATCGCTGCGCGATCATATCTTTCGTAACGCTGTTTTAGATGGAACAAAGATAGTAATCGTCGAATAATTTCAAGAAACGTAGTCGTCGATTAGCGGAACGATTTATAGTTCGAAAATTGAGATAAAGCGAGAAAGAAAGAGGAATCTAGAGATCTCGAGCATCCTCGAAGTCGGTAAAACGCCATGTTTCGAGACTGCGCAAGCTTACCTAGTCTTACTTACTTACTCACGTATATATATATGTATACATGTGTATATATATATATATACGTATAGATAATAAGCTCTGCTGGCATTCCAGCTAAGCGACATACACGATGATTTTATAATTGTTGTCGCCGATTTATCTTCTCTTGTTTTTTCTTTAAACATAAAAAAAAAAAAAGAAAGAAAAAAAAATTATTTCTTTTTTTTCCTCAATACGATCTTTTTTAATTCTCTATTCGATTCTCCTTCATCTCGTTCATTTCTGTATATTTACTTTACACTCTGTACTTTTCATCCTTGTGCTCTGATCATTATCTGATCCCTATTTAAAGTTTTAAAAATTTTTAAAAGTAGAGAAGTAGAGAACGGTATCGTAGTTTTTAATGCGAAAAACAGTTAAGACACTTGTTATTAATCTCGATTATTAAAATCGCGAAAAATCTATACGTGTATTTTCTCTATCGACGCGAAACAAATTCTCTATTACGTCCTGAAAATCGTATCGTCATTTTCGAGTAGCGAAAAACAAGTTTGAACAAATTTCTTTCTTTATTCGTTCGTCGAATGTGTATACCTTCTTCCATATGTTACGAATTATCTTATTGTAAAGATTGAATCACGTGTTCCACGTGGTTCGTCTGTCCGAATGGAACGAACCGATAAGAAGAAGAGAAGATAATGGATATTTCAAGAACAAGGAATGTAAATCGCGTAAAACTTCGGTCACTCTCGAAGTTGTAATTTTGTTCGTTTCTCTCGATTACACGTCGCATGACACTATACACAAGTTCGCTCGTACACACATGTTTTTAAAATGTTTTTTCTGCATTTATAATGTCCTAATAAAAAGTTTCGAATCGTGTCATGAGAAAGATTATTCGTGAAACTGTACTCGAATACAAACCACTCTGCACGTACGAAGAGTTTCGTTTCGACGCTTTTCGAACGTTAAAAGTCGATTCTCGAATCGAAACTCGTACTCGCGATCAGAACGCCATCTATCGGTCCTTGTCGCTCCAGCGAGAAGACGCCAGTTGTACCGGTGCAAGTATCGAGTGAAATTGTTTGCAAAGCGAATCGCGGAAATCGTCATCGTACTTGATATCGTAATCGATATTATATCCGAATAACGCGAATAATCGAATCGTCGTTAACGTCGTGATGTGTGGATACAAGCAATATAATTTCCCGATAACGTTTCTCAATTGTGACGTTTTATCTTTCGACTATTCTTTTTTTTCTTTTTTTTTGCAATTAAACGTTCGCGTCTCCGTAATGCAAATCTAATTCGAATTAATAAAAGGTATACGGTGAATACGCGATCATTGCTTCGTCTCGTTCTCTTTTATTTCAAATCACTTTTTGCTTCGAAACGCGACGACGTTATGAATCTGCGCGCGCATCCATTGCTCATGGCTGTCGGTTACACGTTGCGGGAACTCCGAAGAAAGGGCGAATCGTTCAAAATGGTATTCCTTTTTTGTTCGTTTTTATTTGGATGAATCAAACGGATCGTTTCATTCGATCGCATCTCGTATTCGTCTCTCGAATAGAGGGAACCTGAGAAATCAATCGTTCAACTGGTAAGTATATATATATATCTTTCTTTTTTTTCTCCACTTTGGCAATGCGATGAAAATATCAATATTTTACGAATATAATTCATTTATTTCGTTCGTATTCGATGCGTGCCAAAATATTTCTATGCTATACTCGATACAAATTGGCTAAGGCTTTGGACTATCTCCGGTATATTTGCGACTTTTGCGAACGTACAGTCGCGTATACGTATCGCGTGTTTTATACTCGGGCTATGTACAATTTTAACACGTAATGGTATATGCATATTTACCGATAAGAAAGAGAAGACGAGGAAGAAGAGTGGAAATGAGGGGGGGGGGGAGTGGTTGAAAACAGGGAACACGGAACAAGGAGTTTGGGAGGATAAACGAATAATAATGCGAAGGGGGGGATATAGATCGGAGTGAAAAGACGTCGCGCGATAAATTGACTCGCCGTTCCACGAGTCTCTGTCGTCCTGGATACCTATCTATGTACAATCGGCGACGTCTGATCGGTCTGAGATCAAGAATCCGATTGCACGGTCTTCCGACGATGGACGTTATTATATACATACACGCAGATACAGAGTAGCGAAGCGGAGTATGGTGGGTAGAAAGAGAGGATGGGTTAAGGGAAATCGGTTTTAAATCTAGGAATATAGGCGCGCGGTCAAGCGCGCGTATATGTTCGGGACGTAGACGGTGTGCCGCGAGCCTGCTCATCGGCCGAAATACTGCAAGGTGATTCGGAATGATCCGAGCTCGAAAAGGTTCGCGATGAGAGGAGGAAGGAAGGGATAGACGAGTATTCTCGACAATCGGAGGAGGAAGAGGACGTGGAATAAGGGCATTGGCGCGAGTTGATTGCGAACGGTGACTAGCTGAGAATTTCGGTTCGCTCGCGTATTCGCTTCTTCCTCACATCCGTCAAGGTAGGTGAAAACACTCTCTCTCTCTCTCTCTCTCTCTCTCTCTCTCTCTCTCTCTATCTATCTATCCCTCCTTCCTCTTTTTTCCTGATACTCGAGATACGCGATCAAGGGAAGCGTAGACCAAGGGACGCGCCGGATCCCGAGAACTGGTCCCAACCGGTTCGACATCTCGTCGACTTTCTCCAGTGGGGCAGTTGAATGCCGAGCCTCTTGCACTCGTGGACGTACGCGGTGAACGATTCGCAGTAGCAGTTTTCGGTCGGGCATTCGCACATGTCCTGTAGACAAGCCTTGTAGTACATGGTCGGATTCACCTTCTTGTGGCAGGCGTCGAAGATCTGCGACCTCAACCTGTTGCACAACCTGCGATCCGCGTATCGAATTAAAACGAATTCTAAGAGAGAGAGAGAGATAGAGAGTTATCTTACCGGTGATCCTTCCTACCCCTGCAACGCCTGGCTCGATCCACATTCGCCACCGGTTTTGGCCTGACGCAACTCTTCTTGGCCCCCACCAGCCACGATTGACCGAACGGTTGCGGATCTTGCAACAATTTGCCCCTTCGATTGGTAAAGTCGTCCTTCGGCAGGGAATTGAAATTCCCGCAGAGACCGCACAAACGTCCCCGATACGAGGTCGGGGCGGACACTTCGAGGAAGC